>NC_056522.1:282173863-282238826 GCF_019175285.1 Sceloporus undulatus | reverse complement strand
TAAAATATCCACATTCAACATTATGTCCCAAATTTCCTCCCCCCCCCAAACAGGATTAAAATGATACACTTAAAATTGGAGATTAAAATAGCTATTAATAACACAGTAAAAATATAGTGAGGACAGAGTGGGGGGGCTAATACACTTTTATTCAGGAAAGGCCTGCCAAAAGAGATCCATCTTGACATCTTTTTTAAAGCTGTCTAAGCTGGCAATTTGACAGATCTCATCCAGCAGGCCATTTCATAGTCTGGGAGCAATTGCAGAGAAGGCCCTCTGGGAAGTAGTAGTTAGTCTGGTTTTTAAAGGCTGCAATAGATTCCTCCCTGATGACCTGAGTGTACCGGGGTGGATTATATGTGAGTAGGCGATCTTGCAAATAGGTTGGACCTATGCCATGTAGGGCTTTAAAGGTTATAACCAAGACCTTGTACTGTGCCTGGAAACTAATAGGCAGCCAGTGAAGAGATTTTAGGACAGGTGTTATTCAGTCACTCCTAGTTTTACTGGCGACCAGCCTGGCTGCCATATTTTGCACTAGTTGAAGTTTCTGGACTAGACACAAGGATAGCCCCATGTAGAGTGCATTACAGAAATCAAGTTGTGAAGTTACCAGTGAATGTACTACAGTTTCTAGTTCCTTTACATCCAGGAAAGGGCACAGCTGGCGTATCAGCCAGAGCTGATAACAGGTGCTTCTCATCATTGCATTAACTTGGTTCGTCGTGTGAAATGGCGGATCTAGGAGCACCCCCAGACTGCGAACACTGTCCTTTGTGGAGAGCATGACCCCATCTATGACTGGAGGTTGCAACCCTATACCTGGTTTGGGGGCCCCTACTGTAAGTACCTTCGTTTGTCTGGATTCAGTTTGAGTTTGTTTTTCCTCATCCAGCCCATTACCACCTCAAGACATTGACTGAGGGGAGAAATGTCATCTGTCGTCATAGCTGCTGATTGGGACATGGAGATGTATATTTAGGTGTCATCAGCGTACTGATAACATCCTTCCCCATGTCTGCAAATGATTTCTCCCAGCAGCCTCCTATAAATGTTGAATAGCATCGGGGGACAGTATGGCACCTTGAGGGACACCACATTTAAGCTCTGTTTTTGAGGAGCAACTGTCCCTGAGCATCATCCTTTGAGAAGGACCAGAATCACTGGAGTGTAGTGCCACCAATTCCTAACTCTCCCAGGTGTTCCAAGAGGATGTCATGATCTATTGTCTCAAAGGCCGCTGAGAGGTCTAGAAGCACCAACAGGGTCACACTTTCTCTGTCAATGCCTAGACAAAGATCGTCAGCCAGAGCAACCATGGCAGTCTCCACCCCATATCCTGTCCTGAAGCCGGTTTGAAATGGGTCTAGATAATCGGTTTCATCCAAGATTACTTGGAATTGAAAGGTGACAGCCCTCTCGATCACCTTGCTCAAAAATGGAAGATGGGATACAGGCCTATAGTTCTTCATATCCATGGGATCCAGGGAAGGTTTTTTTCAGGAGTGGTCTAACAACCGCCTCCTTTAAGCAAGTTGGAACACATCCCTTCCCTAAGGGATGCATTGATGACATCTCTAAGAAATGCCATCAAGACATCACGCCCTTGGACGGCCAGCCATGATGGGCAGGGATCAAGGGGACATGTCGTCTTCTTCACATTTCCATGGGTCTTGTCCACATCATCGGTACTCACAAACTCAAACCAATCTAATTTAACCTCAATAACGGGTTCAGTCGATTCTGCTGCAATCCTGGCATCCAGGTCGGCTCTTAACTGAGAGATTTTATCTGTGAAGTAGTTAGTTGTTAAAAATTTCACAGCAGGTCGTTGTCAGGTTAAATAAAGGGTTCTGCACAAGTGGAACCTGTGTCAGTTCACTTACCACCCTAAACAGCTTTGCTGGACAGGACTCCGCAGATGAGAAAGATATCTGCGCTGCCTGTATCACCTCTCTATAGGAACAAAGAAATTTCCTGTGACGAGTTCAGTCAGATAAGTCGAGTGTCATGCCAGTCATTGTCTAACTCCCCAAAATAATTTATCTTTGTTATGCTAGAGTTGACATACTTGGCCAGTTTACTGGCACATTGCAGAAATGACACTGATGTGATGCTTCTAGTAATGGACAAACTGCCAGCTAGGCTTAGAATGAAGTTGATCTTTACAAGCTTTTTCTAAGAAAGCTCAGTCAATTAAACCTTTCTTGTATTTCCCCACTTCTATGTAAAGCTACCCTTATGAGGGAAGAACAATGCTCCCTAGAGACAGGAGCATTCTCAGAAGTATCATTTCTTCTCAATGTGTCTGACACATTACATATCCCATAGAGGAGTTTAAAGTACTATCTGACCCATTTCAGTGAATGAACTAATGACATAAAAATTACCTCATTTATAAAATTTGCCAACATTTGAAGGAATTTGGTTACAACTCATAATGCCGTATGGGATTCTGAAATGAGGAAATTTATTTGCCATCCCCACTAGAACAGAAATTTATTGGGATTATTAGTCAAACTAATTATGCAGATTATTGGGGGAGGGATATGCTGACAAAACATGTTCTGAATTAGTTAACTTTTAATATATGGAAACATGGCTTTCCAGAGCCTGGGCAGTTATGCTTTTTAAACTTCTGTGACAAAGATAAGCCCTTTGCAGAGTTTTGATTTCTAATTATATCAGGCAAGCAGGATAAAATGTTGGACTTACTTATTTAGGATGAAGATAGTTGTCCTACTAGAGTAAGTCTTTATACTTCAGCAAGAGACAAAAAATCATTACAAATGGTCAATGGCTAAGTTGATCTCACCAGGTAAAAACCTATGGGGACATATAAAACTGTTTATATCAGAATATTAATAACAGATAGTGCCGGAGTCATTTTTAACATTTCAGTTTCCATGGATACCATTGACCTGCATATGCCACACTAAGAAGTATGTCAAAGTCAAATCACACTGCTTTAAACTATATAAACTGTGAAGCAGTGAGGTAAACCAGTGCTGTTACAGGGAGTTCACTTGTCCAATTTACCAATAAAAGTACATTCATACTTGTTATATGCTAAGTCTACCAAAAGGATTCTCTTTCTACTTGTGCTCTGAGGCACAAGCAATAGATTTCTTTGGAAATCTGACTCTAAATCCGAATTTCAACAGCGTCTATTTGTGCCATCCTTCTTTCAGAATCAATAATTGTTTCATTCAGTTCCAGACACAATAATGTATTTTACACACGGAGGTTTAATATACTATGAGTTAGGTGGTCACAAAGCTAAGCAAATCTATCTCGGCCATCTTTATTTCTTTTTTTTAAAGTGTCAATTGTACAATGGGTCTTTGGTACATGGATATCAAAATCAATGAATGCTCAAGTCCCATTATATACAATGGGGTAGTAAAATAATATCCCATATATAAAATGGTAAAATGAAGGTTTGTTTTTTGGAATTAAAAAATGTATTTTCAAGCCATGGATGGCCAAACCTGTGGATGCAGAATCCATGGATCTGGAGGGCCATATGTACTACATATTATTCTCAGTCACTCTTAAATATTTCACATTAATTCTTATATATGTCACAGTACTTCATACTTGATATAATAGGGCTTTGTTTGATTGCAGAAAATGCATGCAAGTACAATAAAATATATATGATCATTAAAAAAACATAATGAATCTTGTTGAAATCAGCAAGGTTATTATAAACTTGCAGAAATTTCTTTGGCTCCACATCCCAGGGTTAAGTATCTAGTCAGTACTTCACTGTCCCAGGTAGGATAAAGGACTCCTTCTGTTAAGAACAGCACAAGGAAACATAACCTTCTGGTAAGGGGGAAAAACACTTATGAAGTCTGTCACAACATGTTCCAAAATAACTGCTCTTCAGGCATTGTTATTACAAGTGCACTAAACCTGTGTAAATGCTCTAGCCCCACTTTCCTGATGAGCTTTTTCTATCACTCTATGTATGCACAGGGCATGCTCTGAAGAGAAGATTCTTTGTTTTTTAATGAAGGTTTCCAAAGCAGGTTGGAACCCTAAAAAATCAAGACACAGACACAGTTCTCACTTTCAGAAAATTCCCTTCCACATGTGACAGAAAATTCAAGAAGAGGGCAGGTTCCTTCTGCTGCTTACATGCGTGTGTTCCTCCTGGTGCTCACATGTGTCTCTGCTATTTTAGCCAGTATCTGAGACCAAAAGTTGACAGTTGAAAACAAAGCATCAATGATATAATAAAACTAAGAAAGTTGTTACATATCCTGAATTTAGCTTCTTTCACAGTGTTGATCAGAGACAGAAGGAGAGAATTTCCTGAAAAGAAGCTAGCAAAAAATGAAGAAAGCCAAGACTTGCTGTTATTGCATGCCTTCACATCATTTTCAACTTATAGTGACTCTAAGGCAAATCTATCATGGGATTTCTTGGCAAGATTTGTTCAGAGGATGCAACATTTGAGAGGTCATTTCCAATATCATCTTGTAGGTTTAGAAATCATGAGGGATAGGGCAAGAGAAGCTGAGGCCAGAAGGCTCCTGAGACCAGCACTTCCCACCAGCCCCGTCTTCTGCTCTGCTGTAAAACCTGCAAGCAGAAGAGAATGAGGAGGCAAGAGAAGCTGAGGCCAGAAGGCTCCTAGAATCCAGACTGAGAGAAAGGAGAACACCTCTATTTTTATTTTTAATGTTTAAAGTTTAAGGATTGTATTTTAGTCAAGGGATGAGGGATAGAATTTTAGTTTGTATAGGTTATGTATTATTATGTATTTGCTTATGTAAATTGTTTATGTGTTTTATGTACTTGTTAACATTTTTTTTTCTCCCTAGGGTAGAGTCGATTATTGTTAGTTGATTATATGTTATTGTGCCTTGTACAGTATTTTGCATTATTCATATTTTTTATTTTTTATCTTGGTACTGTGTTATGTTTGTAAATTGAATTTATTTAATATTGCTTTGTTTGTGTACTTTTGATTAACGATGGGTGTAATTTAGTTAAGGGATGAGGGATGGAATTTTAGTTTGTATACATTACGTACTGTTTAGGCATTTTATTTATTTGCTTATGTAAATCATTTATGTATTATGTATTTTATGTAATTTTGTAAACAGCTTTGATCTTTTTGGAAAGGCAGTATATAAATAAATGTATTATTATTATTATCATTAAATAATGAGCAGGAAACAATATATAAAGATGTTGTCTCCAACATTTTATTAATTATTCTAAAATAAAATATTTCCTTATCTATCTCCTCCAGCTTATATGTGGAAATAAAACAACAAAAATTGGGGGAGGGTCCACTGGCTTTTCCAGATCTCTGCTCTGAAGACTTGCTATAATCCAAGTGCATGCATCTTTCAAAGTTGTGTGAGACCCTTATATCTTAGCAGGAGATAGTATGGATGCAAAATGCATCTATGAAAGGGCCAGGAATTTTTTTTTAAAGAATGGTTCTGGAATTTCATATGCATGCTCTTTTTCTTTAGACGACCATATGCTACTGGAAAGACTAACCAGGTCATACTCACCAAAGAACCGTAACTGATGTAATGAGCTCATTCCATCACTAAGCTTATATTTTAATAAGAAGGTTTATACTAGATTCCTAAACTGTTGTTACTTTTCTTGGACTTTCAGGACAGAGTTCTGAAATGAAATAGCCACAGTGAAGTATCTATGAGCAAAGTATATAATCATCACTTTGAAGCATTAAATAGGGTGAATATAATAAGGCTGAAAGTATCAGTCTTCCTCCTTTTAGAAAGAGGCGGAAATCCTTGTGTGGCTACGGTGTTCAGAAGAACTGCTTTTAAAATGTAGAATTTGAAGACATAGATGGTTGCTGGAAGTCATTTAGGACAAGGGAGGAGAAAGAGTGGCCACCACCACTCTTCTGGGCTTTTCTGAGGTGGGCCCAGCTTGTCTCAAAAAGTTTTGAAAAAACTGTGGCCAAACATTTGCTCTGTTCCTGTCCCCCAGGCCATTTTATGCCCAGTGTGCCTTTTTCAAGCAGAAAATGATACAGACGTCAATATCCAAGTCACTTCTTGTTGGAAAAAAAAAGCCTAAAATGGCTTAGAGAGGACCAAAGCTGTAGTGAAATTGCTGTCGTTGCTCTGCAACTGATTTGCCCACAATTGATTTAGGGTTAAAGTCACCATGTCTCTCAGCACTGTATGAAATGTCAAGGAATTATTGTATTTTTCTAGGTTTCCAGACAATAGATGTCCAGGAAATAGACAAACCTGAGAGCTAGTGACATCGGTGAAGAAGTTTTTCTTTTTGCATGTGAGCCATTTAAAGGCAAAATGTCCATCTCTACCCATTCCCAGCTCTCTGGCAAAGATGTTTGTATGTATGCTGTGCTTGTGCAACACCTGTGCACCTAAAATCCAAAATTGAGGGGAGGTAACTGGGAAAAGATGTTGGGTGGGTGCATGCATTTGGACCCATTGTGCCATGTGTTGTATGGCAGGAAATGGAGGGCCCATATTGGCAACTGTTGTACAACACCTAACAGAAGTATCACAAGGCTTTTGTAAGAGAAGCTTCATGAGGGCTGGTGGTGAGGCCGCCACAAGTCCTAGCAGAAACTTGGAGAAACTACCAGCCTGTCATTTGTACTGTATGTACATAAAGCTGTATGGGCTGCAAATACTAAAAGGAATGGAGGTAACTGATAAAGGTGCAGTTTGCAGCCTCCCCTGCTGCCAAAATGTGCTTTGTTGTTATTGGGGGTTTCCCCCCTGGAACTGGTTCACCATAATACCTACTTATCCAGGTATCATCCCACTTCTGGAGCTATTTACCTGAATTACCCTTATTCTCATTTCCTCAATCTGATGACAAACCCAAACCTTGCTTTTGTGACATTTCAAAGAGCCACCTACCCTCATTTCAGATTTTGGCCCTGAAGGAATAGAATGACCTGAGAAGTGTAGTGTTTAGTGTTGTGTTCTTAAAAAATTTCTTTAAAATACTTTTGTGAGTAACTCATTCCTAACACATTTTTATCATTTTTTTAAAATAAATAAATAAATAAATAAATAAAAATATAAAAATTCTCACACATATCACCCACACAAGCCTAAAACATGTTTAACTATCAAGTAAACTTGACTTGTTACATAGCCAATATACTAGTGTTAACACTGAAACATAAAAAAGGCAATCTCCAGGATATCAACTTAAGGAGGTGGTTGATTTCAAAAGTTTTAGGGCTGAGACCTATGACCCTTTCTGCCATGAATATTTCATTTGAGGGAATGATTTTGGAGCCATGAATATTTCATTAGATTGAACAACAATAACAACAACAAAAACAAAAAAGTTGTTTTGTATGTATGGTAGATTTGATCCTTCAGCTGATATTGTTTGTTCATACGATGAGACACAAATCTCAGAGCATGGCATTCTATTCATGTCATCATGAGTGCTCAGTGAGGAAAATGAACACTGGACTGCAGTTAGTCTATTTGGATGCAACTAGAGATTAATTCCTCTTGTATTCTTTCCAAGAAACTAAAATTGGGTAAACAACAACACACCTTTTCCATCTTGGAAATGCCAATATGCAGTTGATAAACTGATCTTTTGTATGGGAATAGGAGGAAAAGTTCATATAATTTAAAGTAATGTAGGGAGTTCTGTGTAAGACTCACCTCTACTTTGGACTGCATCCTTAATATTATCACTCCTTTTTAATAGATATGTGTGACATTCACACTTGTACTGTTACTTTCTCTTTGCAATATGCAAAGCTCTTACAATGAAAAAGGATAATTTGCAGCTTTATTCAATTAAGTATAACTTGTTGTTGTTTTTAAAAAACAATCTCATGGGCTTCTCATGACAAGCTGGTTTTTTAAAGAAAAAGAAAAAGTTTGCATATTTGATAAAGAGAGACTATCAGAGATAGTGACGCTTGGTTATGAACTGATCAGGAAAATAAATAATAGCTTGGCCTGTTTGACTGCTTTTAACAATGGTGTAATCTGGAGAAATTAGAAAGCCTTTCATAACTTGGAAAACAGAATGCTTTGCCTGCTAATGTTGTCAAATCAAGCCACAGCCATCAAGGCTGGCTAATAGCAAACCAAAGAAAAGTGGAGCAACAATTTATCAGTGAGCAGACACAATTCATGGGCAAGTTTTTCAGCCTGAATAGGTAGTGTGAAGCTTAGTCTTATTTCCAAGCCATTTCCAGTTATTGTTTGTTTGCTTATTTATTTTAAATAGTGGCTCTAGAAGACGTCATGGGAAATGGATTGCTATAGTAGCTCTCCCCTAATAGGGAAAGAAGAACTATCTGTCAGTGAAGAGATCCAGAAGTAATGAGGCACTATAGTTTCACTGTTCCTGAGGGCAAAGTGAAGTAGCAGAGGCTGTTTGCCAAGTACCAGTCATTTCCTGACTCAAAATGGACAAGAAGTTCTTTCTTTCTTCCCCCCCCCCCCTCAGATTACCACAATTTATAGCTGGATAAAATTGTAAAAACATACCCCATTGAAAAGGAATGCAAACACTTCAGCTTCACTCAGTGACATTGGAGGAGATAGATTTCCAATAAATAGAAAGTTACACATTTGCAGTCCTTTGAGTATCAATCAGTTCTTCTTACAGTTGAAACTTGGTATGCTAGGCAAAATCCAGCACAGGGAAGTTGACATCAAATTCCATGGAAGGATCCCCCCTCCCCCGCTTGTCCAGTCTTTTCCCAAGGGTTCCCCAATACTGCTGGAAGTTAAGAGAATTTTGTCCTCTGCATTCTGCAGCTAGAAACCATTCCATTTGCTCAGTTATCAAATCTGAAAATTTTGCTCAGAACATTTATTTCATGGATTACTCAGCATGCTCAGAAATATACAGCTTACCAACTCAAAACTGCATTTCCTCCCCACATTCAGAACCCAGAGATGCAAAATAGGCTAATCTGTCTAGAGAAAAATACACCCTACAACAGAGTGAATAGAAGTTTTTATCGATTAGCCTTTAGGCCATTTCAAAATAACACAAAATAACACTAAAACAAGTAACACACTATGGCCCGGTACAGACCTCCCAAAAAGAGAGGCCTGTCGGCACACACACACCCCCCCACAGCCACCAATGGCACACTCTTTTTGTGCCATGCCAATTAAACCCGAGTGCGCCAGTGGCACACTCATGACATAACTGGTGCAGTGTGACGTGCGGACGCTATGCATCCATCACGTCACAATGGCAGCACCCGTATTTTTATGGCACCGTGCCATACTAGGGTTAGGGACTGTGCAGTTGCTGTGCGGTCCCTTAACCCTAGTTTGCTGCTAGCACAGCACATTTGGTTCGTCTGGCCCGGGCCTTCAAAACCCTATAGAAATTCTATAGCAATTAGAAAAGAGCTAAAATGTAATAACACAGAATCTGAAATGTATATAGTGTACTGTATGGATGTCATATAAATGTAAAACAATATACAAGTACATTAGAAGTATAGTACCTAAAAATGAAACATTGTTATAAAACTGATCATAAAAATCTATACCGAAAGTTCAAGATACAAAAATGGGTAAAGAGAATAAAAACGAATGTATTACAGCATTAAGATGATAATACATAGAGTAATAAAACTGAACATGAAGCATCACACATCAGAGTTCTTCATCACCTCTGCAATTTACCCCAATTGACCCCACATATCTAACTTTTGACTGTATAGCTTTACGTAAAAACCGAGTTGTGATAATAGATATTTTTGAATCCTGGACACTCCTGAAGTAAGAGATTCTGACATGGTTATCCCAAAACATTGTTCTTTTTATATAAGGACCAATACTGATCTCTTTCCTGTTGGTACAGATTACACTTGAATAAAATATGAGCTAAATCCTCAATTTCTCAGTCTCCACAGATACAGATTCACTCACTGTAAGGAATACCATTGAATCTTCTATATCTTACCATGGTGTCAAGCTGGTCAAATCTAGCTCTGATAAATACCTCCCTCAGGTATTTTGGCATTTGTATTTTTAGACAATTTGCTCTTTGAAAAGAAGGTTTAAATAAACTCAGCCATTTTAAATTACCTACATTGCTAAGGGGGGCTATATCTTTTTGGGCTTCGATATCCAAGATTCTCTGTCTTGCACTCTTTTTTGCTTTGTCATTAACTGTGCAGGAATCAGGAAGACCACAGCTCTTTATAAAGTTTGTTATTTGCATAAACCAAAAGGATTGAAGATGGGATTGTGACTGTTCTAAGAGACATCGTTTTGGTAATCTATCCGGCTCCATTTCATTGATTTTACCCTAGTAGTTAAACACTTTGATTTTGGCTTGTGAATGGTTTGAATAAATTTCTAATTCAGCTCTAACAGCAGCCGCAATTGTCCTTTTATATACAACCAATATACTTCTCAGATGTTGAGACTGTACTAGTTCTACTGCTGAGATTAAATTTAGACCCCAAACTTCCGCCGCATATAAAAGCATAGGTGTAATCTTGGCTTTATATACATGGATTATTGAGGTTAGGGAGCCATGGTACTTGTGAGCTTTTAGTTTGAATATGAGATTCAAATGAGCCTTTGCTCTAATTGTACTCTTTTGGGGATGACATGACCAA
This sequence comes from Sceloporus undulatus, assembly GCF_019175285.1. NCBI lineage: Eukaryota > Metazoa > Chordata > Lepidosauria > Squamata > Phrynosomatidae > Sceloporus > Sceloporus undulatus. The sequence goes on along the minus strand of NC_056522.1, from coordinate 282,228,208 downwards.
GATGTGTTTTCTGAGAATATTACACCAAGGTACGAGATGGTCTTTACTTGATATATTGGCTTACCCTCTAAATTCCATCTATGTCTCTGTGTTCATTTAGCAAATACCATTATATTTTACTTAGATTTGTTAATAGTTAAGGAATTCCTCTGGCAATAACAACTAACTCTTTTTAACAGTCTCCTCATACTTACTTGCGAGTATGATAACAATATCATGTCATCAGCATAAAGAAAGATGTTACAAGGCGTATGTATAACGGTAGGCATATGGCCTGCAGAGTCTTTCATTGCAGATGGCAGGTCATTAATATACAAATTAAATAATAAGGGGGCTAATAAGCACCCTTGTCTTTCCCCGTCATATGTATCGATTTTATTTGTCATGGTCCCATTTAAACCAAATCTCACTCTCAAACTAGTACCTGCATAAAGGGCTTTGATTAATAACAACAATCGCAATTCAATTTTAAGGTCAATTAGTTTGTTCGATAGAATTTCTCTATTCACTGTATCAAATGCTGCGGAAAGATCTATGAAAGCAGCATATAGATGTTTTCCTTTGCTAGTATATTTGGCAGTCATATGGTTTAGAATAAAGCAGTTGTCAATGGTAGATCGATTTTCTCTAAATCCAGCTTGTTCTTCTGTGAGTATTCCATTATCATTAACCCAGCTTTCTAGTTTGTTCAAAAGGAACCTCGAGTATATTTTGGCAACAATATCTATTACGCTAATAGGCCTGTACTTACCCCTTTTTTGTGAATGGGTACCACTATGGCTATCTTCCAACCACTTGATATCTGACAGGTATTATTTATACGCATAAATAAACCTGTCAGAATTGATACCCACAACAGAGTGGATTTGTCACCCATCCCCATGCTTTCCAGTATACACTTACTCTCAATCATTTTTAAAGCTATGAAGGAGTTTTCCCTTTCCACCTTAATAGAACTATAATCACAAAGCAAACTCCTTGGGTTCTTCATTATTTTTGACTTCATTATATATGTAGACTTTGAAGACTTAAGGGGCTGCACAGAAAGCCCTGAAGGGGTGGCCTGCAGCTGCCCTTTTTACAGCCAGATTGGGGCTGTGGCAACTGCATGCTGTGGCCCTGATCTGGCCTTTGCAAGGTGCAAAAAGGAGCTGCACAAAAATGTCTCCTTTTTGCGCCCTGCAAAGGGTGAAATAGCCATGGTGGTGCAGCTTTACGGTGCTCCTTCGGTGCTGTGTCATGCTGACCCAGCACCAGAGGAGCGCCATGACACTGCATACTATGTGGAGTGGTGCATGGTGCACCACTACCCTGGGGTTAGGGTCAGGGCATGCGTCATGTGGGCGCTATGTCATGACTCCACCCCCAAGCCAGACGTAAGTCTATAAAAGCTTATGCTATCCAGGGCCTTAACTCTACAAAAGCTTATGATACCCATTTCTTTTTCTCTCTGAGGTCTTGTAGCACCTTTGAGACTAACTGAAAGAAAGAAATTGGCAGCATGAGCTTTCATAGACTTCAGTCTACTTCCTCAGATGCATTTAGTATATGAAACCTAATACTCCAATTTCTTTCTTTCAGTTAGTCTCAAAGGTGCTTCAAAATCTTTCTATGTACTGATTCTACAATTATCATGGCTATATCTCTGAATTCCTTTTCTCTCTGAGTTAGACTCAATGGTGCCTCAAGGTCCCTTTGCATTATTTTTGACTAATTATCACTGTAGGCCTCCTTCAATCATTCTTCACTTAAAAGTTAAACAAGGCTGGGAGAGGAGGTTTACTGCTTGATATTGCTTCCTACCTGTGGAATAAGTATCTGAGGTCATAGGAGAAATAGGCATGGAAATAATATTTTAAAATATTTTTTAAAAGACAAAAACAAGTTTCTTGAGTGTCAGGACACCTTGATGAGGAGAGACCTGAACTGATGAGAATCTTTGCAGTTTTCAATTTAATTTGCACAAAAATCTCACATTTTTAAACACAGAATACATCATATTCTGCACAGAGCACAACATTTTTATGCAAAAACACCACCTGTGAATTTTGTGCAGAATAAATCATGTATAGCGAATTCTTTTTTCAAACTGCCCACATTTTGAAGACTTTTGAACAGAATGAATAAAATTACTCAAATTACTTATTCCTTCCTTAGAAAGTAAAATTAACAAATAATTACATCCTGAAGGAAGAACCAAATGCGCATCCAGCAGGTATCCCAAATGAAACATGATATTGAGAGCAAGGGAAGTGGAAGTGCTCCTGCCCCTCGACACATGATTGCCAATTACTTGAGAAGAAACTTCTGAAGTAGGGTTTCCTGAAATTAGGTTAGGGCTAATGCTAACATATTGGTAAGAGAAAAATTGTTCTTCATGCTAAAAAGAAATAATTGCCTCCTCTACTGAAAAGAATAAGTGCCTGCGGTTTTGTAAAATCTTAAGCCATAGCATCTTATTAGTCACTAATAATTCCTGGACTCTCTGAACTGCAAAAAATAGATCTCAGAACTAGGTGATTCAAAGGATAAGTAGTGAAAAATCCATAAAATAAGTTAAAAATATCCCATGAATCCATAGCATTAAGAAACAGCTGTAACATCGACTGAGATAGGCAACAAAGTGAGAGTGCTTTGAAGGTAAGAGATTCAAGCAACAGCAGCAGTGAATGTAACTGAGTGAGTAAATATTTGAGTAAAAATAAGGAATATACAATAGTGAGGCTGAGCCAGTGTGGTGTAATGGTTTGGAGAACAGGGTTCAAATCCCAGCTTGGCCATAGAAACCCACTGGGTAAGTCAAACAGGCTCAGAGGATGGCAGTGGCAAATACCCACTCAAAAACATGAAATGAAAACTCTGTGATAGAGTCACCTTAGGGTCACCGTAAGTCAGGGGGAAAAAATGGAAGGCACTGAACAACAACAACAACCAACTGAAAACCAACTGAAGAATTCTTAGGCAATTTGAAACATCAGTTCCAACTACTGAGAAACAGAATAGTGAAAGAGACGTATGAGAGAAGATAGGAAGAACCAAGACCTCTTACCTACCTAGTCTAACATTCTGTTTACACCTTGGCCAATCATTTGCCTACAGGAAAGCCACAGGCAGGAAACAAGTGTAAGAATGAAAACAATATGTCATTATTTATTTCCAGACAGAAAAATGGATTTCCTAACATTCAGGAAACTGGCTAGGATGACTAATTCATGATTGTCATATGTTCATGATCCCCCAATCCTGCTTTACTGGGTAGCAGCCACTGACAGTGATAAAGGCTTGCTCTCCCATTCTCATGGAGTAGCATAGTGTTTCCACTCCTGCACAGGGAGAAGGAATTGCAACAGGGATTCTGCTTCTAATTGTCACACCATAGATCTCTGGAGGGAAGACAGAGAAATATCAATATGTTACACCCTCATCAATAGGAGAACAGAACTCCACTGCTGCAGTAAACCTGATTTGGGAGGGCTGGACCAAGAGATGATGCTTAGTTAAGGATAGTTTGTTAACTAAGGTCCAAAACATACTGCAGAAATAATCCAGTTTGAGAAAGCTTTAACTGCTCTCACTCAGTGCTAAGGAATTCTGGGAATTCCCAATTTAGCCTTCTCTGTCTGGTACTACAGTAAACCACAATTCCCAAAATTCCCTAGCATTGACCAGGGCAGTTAAATCAGTCTCAAACTGGATTATTTCTGCAGTACATTTTGGGCCTAAGTAGCTGATGTAGGATCTCAGTCACAGTCCCTTGAACACTCATGAGTTTTTTGTGCAATCAAGTTTGCAAAAAACAAAACAAAACAAAACAAAACAAAAAAAACCCAAAACCAAAAACAAAAACAAAAACCAGTTAAGCACAAATTGTGCTTCTGAAAACTGTAGGTTTTTCCACAAAGCCAACAATTTTTTGGGAAAAGTATTTTTTTTCATTTAAAAAAAGCACACATACCTTTGTGTAGAATAATTTCTGTATGAAATAGTCCAAGATTTACATCTCTACATGAGTGCAACAGCATGATTCCACTCCTATTTGTCAGAAACTAATATTCAGTCATACTATCTCTTGTTGTGCCATCATGACATGTAGCCAGCAATAGCCCAATTTGGTATAAATTTGTCCAACCTTCTCTTAAAGTACAGTCGGCCTTTCGTATACACAGATTTTTTTATACACGGATTCAAGCATACACGGTTTGAAAATGTTCCAAAAAAGTATAAATTTCAAATATCAAACCTTGATTTTTCCATTTTTTATAAGGGACACCATTTTACTATGTCATTATATTTAATGGGACTTGAGCATACACAGATTTTGTTATACATGGGGGATCTTGGAACCAAACCCCAGTGTATAACAAGGGTCCACTGTATTTCATAGTGGTGGTCAGTTCTTGTAGTGTCTCTTGTAATAGCAAAATATTTGAATATGAACTGTCCTGAATCTCCCATCACTCAGCTTCAATGTTTCTTGAATATTAGAATTTTGTTTTTCTCCTTATCATCTTTCTACACACTATGCATAACTGTGCATATACATTTTATCTATTTCCTAACTACACAGACTGAAACATTGCCACCTGTCTTCATGAGCAAGTTGATCTAGCTCCTTTATCAGTTTCTTTGCCTTTTGTGCACCAATTCCAGCTCTTCAGTAGTGTATCATTTTTCAGCAACCAGAATGAGATGCAAAAATCCTAGCAAACTTATGTTATGGATGTGAAATACAGCAATAACATAGCTGTCTTATTTTTTATCTCTTTCCTAATGATATTTAATGCAGACTTTGCTTTTATTTTTTTTAACAGCAGTAACACTTCAATAAAGCAGTTCAGCCACTTCATAGAGCTATCTTCACATCCCCAAGATCTCTCTCTTTTTCAGTCAAGTCAGTTCAGATTCCATCAGTGTATCTGAGAAGCTGGGGTATTATTATTATTATTATTAGTAGTAGTAGTAGTATTTGTATTCCGCTTTTCCACAAAGGATTCAAAGCGGATTCCAACAGTATAAATAAAACATCAAACAATTAAAAATTACAATTTAAAAAACCCAAAACCCCAACCCTCCTCCCAATCATAAAAACAGTGATCAACCCATAAAAAGAGATTAAAGAGATTAATTTCCTGAAAGCTGTTTAACTCCTGTCTTTCTCCTTGTTGCTGCTTCTGCTGTTCTGTGCCTTCAAGCCAGTGCTGACTTGTGGAGATGAAGGGGAACCTATGACAGGGTTTTCTTGGCCAGACATGTTCAGAGGGGTTTTGCCTCCGCCTTCCTCTGGGGCCAAGAGAGTGTGACTCACCCCATTTACATTAGTTTACAACTGCTTACACTGAATAACATTTGCTGCTGTAATGCTTAGTCCCCTTGTTTAAAGAACTCCTTTGGCAGTCCACTTTTCTTCTAACCTCCCTAAATATTTTGATATGGCCAGCAAACATCACCATCTCATAGCTCATCCCTAACTCTAGGTCATTTATGAATTAAGTAAATAAAAAAAAACCCACAAAAAACCCAGTCCCAATACAAGATCCCTGGGAGAACCCACTATTTATTTTTCCTCTCCTCTGACCACTATTCTCTTACTGATTTCCAATCCATAAAAGGATTAAAACAGTCTTGTCCCATGACTGTGAAGGTTATTCAGGAGTCTTTGATGTGGGACTTCATCAAAAGCCTTTTGGAAGTCCAAGTAAACTGTCTGTCAAAATGACTCTGTCTACATGTTAATACTTTCAAACAATTAAAAAAGTTAGCTGATACAACTTTGCAGTGCCATTTTGCTTTTTTCTCACCAAGACTTACCCTACTACATGCTTGACATTTTTATCTTTAATAATGCTTTCCAGCAATTTACTAAGAACAGACATTAAGCTAACTGCCTGTAATTTCCTGGATGCCTCCTGGATCCCTTTTTAAAAATTGATGTTGTATTTACATTAGCAACTCTCCAGTACTATGTTGCTAAGGTTCATCTTAAGGACAGGTTTTATATTTAAGTTAGAAGGTTACCAATTTCATTTTTGAATACTTTGGAAACTCTTAGATGGTTACTAGCTTGACCCAATAATTTGTACTTTGTCAATCAGTAGAACAGAGATGGGAAAACTTTGTCACTGTCAACCACAGGCACAACCTCACAACCCAACTCCTCCCCACTCGACCTGAAACCCCCAATGATTTCTAGTCACTTCCAGGTTGGATTTTCAAGGGACTCTTAGTCCTCCGGGGGTGCAGTGGCCAAATTTCACCCCTGCCACTGTAATACACTTCTCACCTAAAATGTCCTATTTGCCTAAATTCTTCAGTCTCCATTTCTAGAAATTTTCTTTGGCAATGAAAATACATGAAAACAATTAAATTAGCTTCTCTGTTACCTTTTCTCCTTGTCATCTGAAGATCCAACTGCCATCCCAGTTGCTTCTAATGTATATCAAGAATCATTTACTGTTAGTGCTGATGGTATTAGCAATACACTCTCCCAAATTCAGTTTCTATCCTGTCTGCTTGCATTTCCTTTCTGCAAATTTGTATTCTTTTCTGATCAGCCCAGCTGAACCTCAATTTTCTTATTTATTCTAACAGCTTCCTCAGACTGCTTAACTGTGTTGGTGATGTTTAGGACTTTGTTGTTATTGTGTTCTTCAAGTTATTTCTGCTGCATGGTGAATTTATCAAGGAGTTTTCTGGGGCTGAAAGTGACTTGTCCAAATTCATCTAGGGGGTTTCCATGACTGAGTGGAGAATCGAACACTGATCTTCAGAGTCAGGGATGTTTATCACACTATGCTCTTAAAGAGCTACTATTCCAGTGTGACTCCTCTAGCAGCCTCCTGTTGCATGCTGGGATTGGCAGTTTTAAGGAGCTGAACTTCTCTGCCTGAGAATTCTAAATACCCCTCCTTAAAACTGCCAATCCCAGCATGCAACAGGAGGCAGCTAGAGGAGTCACACTGGAATAGTACCTCTTTAAGAGCTCGTCTGATAAACACCATAGTCCAATGCTGAAACCACTACACCACACTGGACTTCATAGGCATATAATGTATAACATCAGGTTTCATTATAACTAATAAATATTGATCAGCGTTAGCAGGCAGTATCTGAAAAAGATAATTCAATGTTCCTTAAAATTATAGAAGGCAGAAATTATGTAATTGCTGGGCTTTTATAAATCTGCAGACATTCAAATAATAGCACAATCAAACAATGCCTAATTATAAAGCACAGTTTATCAATGGAAATTTCACAGAGACTCTGATATTATGAGCAAGTGTTCTAGATAATATTCATGAATTCATTAACTCAGCTTCAAATAATTAAAACCTGTTGAGCACATTTAGATTACAATCTTCCTCTGAAGCATTCTAGTAAGAACAATTCGGTGTATCTACAGTTTCATGTTCAGAGTATGTTTACCTTCTCTGGCCTCAATACAGAAATCAGCAGGAGCGAAAAAGGAGAAGATAATTGAACCCATGAGAAGATAATTGTTTTGTGTTCCCATAAAAAGTTTGAAATTCTAAGTTTGAAGAGTAAAATTTCAGGAGAAAAACTGATTGCTACACAGTAGTCTGCATATATATATATATATATGATTTGTTAATTTGGCCAATATTTTAGATATTGCTGGATCCAAAAAGAAAGCAAAGAAATGAAAAATTGATTATAAAAATATACAGCTGAGAGAAACTGTGAATTTAGTGGACGAAAATATGCATTTATTGCTTTGTCTCAGTAGGACAAATCCTGCTGATAAGGTATCAGCATGACTTTTACTATGTCTTGTTAACCTTTTAGACTTATTTGAGATTATCTGCAGTATGTAAACAGTAGAACTCTGGAAGCGCACTGGGAGAGCACATGCTTTGAAAGCTGTTGGTGGGCCCTGTTCTGTGTTCCAGTAGTGGAAAAAATACATTACATAGGGATATGGCAAAAGGCCTTCTCTGCTCTTGCACCCTATGTATGGAATGCTCTCCCTTTTGGAAACTTTGGTTGCATCTCCACTGTAGAAATGATGCCGTTTGACACTGTTTAACTGCCATGGCACCATCCCTACAGAATCATGAAATATGAAGTTTTGTGAGGTGCCAGCACTCTTTAGCAGAGAAGGTGAAATACCTTGTAAAACTACCAATCCCAATATTCCATAGGATGGAGCTACAGCACTTAAGGTGGTGTCAAAATGCTGAAAGTGTATTATTTCTACAGAGCAGATGCACTCCCAGTTGGCACTAATGTTGATCTCTTTTGGGCACCAAGTTAAAACCTGGCTCTTTATTAAAGCATTCAGGGTTAAATCTTACTACTTTTTGAAGTGTACATGTACAAGGTTTTAACTGTTTTAGCATTTTTGGTTTCTTTTGTTTTGTTTCAGTTTGGTGATTTACTTAATATGTTTTTATCCTATTTAAAATATGTTATTGTTTTTATCTGGATTTGTTTTAAAAATTTATATTGTCTCATTTGTATGCTGCCCTAAGATAGAGGGCAAGAGAGAGAAATTCGAAGGAAAGAAAGAAAAAAAGACCTACTATTTAATAGTTGATTTTAATAGCAACTAGTAATTTGATCCAAGCCTTGGAGCTCTTTGGTTTAGAAAAAAAGAACTGAGAGAAAACAATAGAGGTGTAGGAAATTATTCATACATTTTTGCCTTCTTATACGTAGATGGATCAATTAACCAATCAAGGAAACTATGGCCCTGAGTATGCAAGATCTGAGCAGGGCTATCCATAACTGTGTGACTTGGAGGTCTCTCATTCATAAAGTTGCCATAATTCAAAATCATTTTGAGAGCAATTAACAACAACAACAACAACAACAACAACAATGGAAGTTAGGGTTATCCAATGAAGTTAAATGTTAGGAAAATTAGGACAGAATTGTAGAATCGTAGAATCATAGAATCGTAGAGTTGGAAGAGACCACAAGGGCCATCCAGTCCAAACCCCTGCCACACAGGAACTCTCAATCAAAGCATACTTGACAGATGGCCATCCAGTCTCTGCTTAAAGACCTCCAAGAAAGGAGACACCACTACACTCCGAGGGAGTGTGTTCCACTGTCGAACAGCCCTTACTGTCAGGAAGTTCCTCCCAATGTTGAGGTGGAATCTCTGTTCCTGTAGCTTGCATCCATTGTTCTCGGTCCTGTTCTCTGGAGCAGCAGAAAACAAGCTTCTTCCCTCCTCAATATGACATCCCTTCAAATATTTAAACAGGGCTATCATATCACCTCTTAACCTTCTCTTCTCCAGGCTAAACTTCCCCAGCAGATAAAAGGATGTGCTTGTCCACACCACAAATAATTAAAATTTGTGAAATTCAATACCACAAGATGTCACAAAGGCCATGAACATGGGTAGCTTTAAGTGGAAATTGGATAAACATATGAAGGAGGAGGCTTCCAAGGGCACTAGTCACGATGGCTATGTATTTCCTCCAGTATCAGAGACATTTGCTAGAAGCAGGATAGTGCCATTGTCCTACTTGTAGACTGCTCAAAGGGGATCATTTCATGGACCTAATTCAGCCCATGTATCATCAGCAGCAACATCATAATCAGATTTCCTGCATGGCAGTGGGTTGAACTGTATAGCCCTTGTGGTCTCTTCCAACTCTACAATTCTATGATTCTATGAGGTTTAACAAGGATCTACCCAAATTCAGTTGAATTTGCTTATGAGTAGACATGTATAGATTAAGGCAGTCAACGTCTTAAATGCAATCCAGCTTTTTACTTCATCTGAAATAACATAAATGCCCAAACTATCCCTTACTGAGCAAACATGAAAAATCAAACAGGAATAAAGGGGGAGAGCAGATAAGCTTGTCTCATCTGCCTGCTCCCCATAGCATGTTAAATAAACCATAGTTTGATTGTCAAACTATAACAACACCCAAAATCCACAAAACAAAAAATACCATTATTGGGACAAACAACATGCACAAAATACATGCTGCAAGCTTTCAAAGCTCCACTGGCTTTTCATCAGGCAAAAGTGTGAAAATTATGCAAGAGAAAAAAGAAAAAAAAATGATTTAGTCATAGGTCTCATTTTGTCAAAATGTTGTGGTTTTTGTCCTCAGTCCAGATGGTATGGAGGAAATTCTAAAAAGTCATTCCTAGATGTGCTTTGGAAAAACTCTCAAAGTGGTCGCAAGAAGGTTCAAAATGTTTTTGTTTACTTATGCAATGCTTACCTGACTTGGATATTTTATTTCATATGTTCATATGAACATTTCATATGAATAATGTTGATATTGTTTCTTGGGTGTGTGTGTGTGCTAAAACATGCTGAACTGTTATTCTAATTTTATGGTACAGGGATCTATCCCTATTTTTCCCATGTAATTTCTGCCTCTGATACCAAATTTTCTGTTAAAGAAGTAATGTACAGGAACACATTTACTTTGTTGACTGAGGTATACCTATGCCCAGCTGTGACAGAACAACCTGAATAGAATAGAAAGTCAAGGGAGTACCATGGACAGAGATGGGAGACTCATGGACAACAAGGTAATCTTACAAAGGCTCGCAGAAAGCTCTCTGGCTCCAGGAAAAGGAAATAATTAAGGGCTTGATAGATAGCATTTGAAAAGTTTCACTGCCTTCCACATTTTAAAGAAAACCCTAGGAGAACAGCCAAATGTTCTTTGTGTATATAGAGCCTCTGAGAGGAAGAATAAACCACAAAATACAAGCAGGAAGATATTAGAAAGAAAAGACTAAAAGGTAGGGCGGAAGCACCAAAAAGCATTACAGATCAAGTAGACTACTACGTTCAAGAGAACCAGAGATGAAAGGAGAACTGGGGAGACAACACTAAGCTAACTGAAAATTCTCCTTTAAAATGTTATTGTTGTTAATTGCATGCACTATAATGACACCTTTCACTGGAGAGGTATGAAAACATGAGGTGTTTCTCACTGTGATGCAATGCACACAGAAAAAAGTTTACCCAATGGCAGTAAAACATATCTTCTGACTTTCCTACAGCCCTGAAATGGAGTGCTGAAAGTAATAACAGCTCCCACTACTGCGACCAGTTAATTAGAAGTGGGAGGTGCTCAGATTTTCAGAAAAAAGCATTATGTGATACTTCCTAGAATACTTGGTAAAAGAGGTATGTTATGTGCCTCATGTGTTCTGAACGGTTCTCAAAAATCATGTCCTCTGGGATGGATTAGGAATGGAATGGAAGGGAAGGAACGGAACGAGTGAGGCACTTCTGTGTGCAGTAAAATGTGTCTCCCACTTCTTCTCCCACTCGTTCCCAGCCCCTTCAGTTCCGTTCTTGTCCCATTCCATGGAGCTCCTGTGCGGTAAGGTTCAAAGAGAAGTACAGCTGAGCGCTGTCAGCATACTGATGGCAAGTCCAAACCTGCATATTACCTCCTTGAGTGGCTTTATATAGATATTAAACAATTTGAGGTACAAGATGGAATCCTACTCAAGAGTCCCTACACAGAACCCTGTGGCACTCCATAGCTTACTGACCATGAGGTTGATCAGGAATCCTCCAATGCTAGTCTGTGGAATTTGGCAAATAAACAGGAGCAAAAGCATTTTCACACAGTACCTTCTACTCTCACCTGATGGAGCCTGTCTCAAAAGCTTCTACTCTCACCTGATGGAGCCTGTCTCAAAAGGGTACCATTCCCCACATCTTTCATCCAGATTTAGAGCCCAGAATGCTTGAAGCCACCCAGTGAATCAATCCCACCACATTTTATCAGCCAAGATGGACAAGGATCAAGCTCACATGTGATAGGCTGTCTTCTCCACATCATCAAAAATCTGAAAGAGCATTGCCTAGTCTGGAAATACTCTGCAATCCAGCATTGTTACTCAATGCCCAGGTGACCTCAATAGCACTGAACGTATTTTTACAGCTTTGTCTGCTTCCTTAGCTACAGCCAAGACCAGTTTAGCTATTTTCTTTTTATGCTATCATACTTTTTGTCAGGATTAAGAGCAGATTCAAAGTGTTGCAAATGCCAGTGGGAGCTCTGATTTGCCTCTCCCTGAAAAAACAAAACAAAAAAAGTCTCCTTTCTATATGAAGGAGAATTGAAAGAACTGGTTGCAATAATGGACAACTGGTTTTATCAGTGTGGTGGAGGTCATTTCTGTATTCATAACCATGTAGAGATAATTTGGTCTGGTTGTTCAGACCAGATTCCTTAACTTCACCATTATGGCCTGAATCCTATTGGTTAGTCCCAAGTAGATAGGCATATTGAATGCTGAATCAGCATATAGATCAATCCCAAACATTCAGTTAGATTTATCTATTTATCTGGAGTTCAGTTCAATGGCCAAAGCCATTGGTAGACCAGTCCTTCATGAATGTCTCTCTCTTTTTATGCCATCTAAACTAATGGTCATAATTGCTTTAGATGTTATATAATCAGTTCTGGATTTCCACATGAGCAAGTTAAAAAGGGAAGAACATAACATGATCCTCCATTCCTACCCCCCAAAGTTTGCCACTTATATTAGCAAATATTCACATGGTAAAAGAGAATTGCCTGCAATCTCAGGATGCTGTGAACACATTAATATGATTGATGAATTCATTTGTACAAGAAGCAATTCAAGAGCAAATTAGCTTTAATTTGACTAAATCAGGTTAATGGTTATGGCTAGATCCCTCATGCTTTTATAATGTTGATAATAAGAAACACATATTATAAAGACTTGGCTGTTCCTTTTTTAAAATAATAATAATAACAATGTAATGCTTACAAAGTGGGTAATGTGTGGTGATGTTGAAGGAGAAGGAGTGGCAAATTAGGTAAAAAGGAGTATATAACAAAGATTCAATGAAAAAAAAATATATTATGCTATCCTATGAGTCTTCACCTGTTGGTCTTCAAATAGAAATGAGATGCGTAGCCTATTCAATAAATAATACAGTGTGTGTGTTACATCTTCTTCTAATATGTTATTTACGCTATGTTATAACACTATTTTCTTCTGGTTTACTCTTGTTGTGTTATGCATTAAGCAGGAAAAAATGGTCATATAGTTACATTCATTGTCAGAAAAGTGAGGAATTTTGAGTGCAAATCAGATAGTAAATACATATCATATATGTTTGCTGTAGTGTGGCTTCCGTGCTAGCTTCATAATCACAGGAACTCTCTTGCTCTCAAAAAAAAAAAAAAAAGAGCAAATGAGATTACATTCAGACTTGGTTCACTCCTCGTTTTCAAAGAACTAATTTTCTCCTACCATGTCAGAGTACAAGGGCTCATATGGTATGCAAACACTTTATGGCAGTTCCAATAATACCAAAAATCCACCAATCAGTAATACCTTTGTGGGGCCACCTAAAATGCACTATATACACATTGCAAGCTTTTGAAGCCCCTCTAGCTTCTTCATCAAGGAAGGTGTTAAAAATCATACAGGAGGAGAATATGAAGATGTTAGCCATAGACCTACATTTTGCTGTTTTTGTTCTTTGTTCAGAAGGTATGGAGGGGTATCTCTTGCAGATGGGTACCTCCTCCTTATGGCCATGTGGTTACTGGGAAATTCTCAAAATCCAGGGAATTTAACATCCTTTTGCAACACAAAAATATACTTCCTTTGCAACCCAGTATGTTTCCGTCCTTTGTGAGGCCATTGGACCATTTATTAGGCAGGGGACACTGAAATTCTGAAATGTCTTCATGCTTTATCTTTACAGCAGTGCTACTCAAAGTGATGTTTTGTGGGCTGGTGTCCATCCATGAGGCATTGTCTGACAGTACCTGACAAATTCCCATTAAAGAAGGTAACTGTTGTAGCCAATGGGCACAAAAAATATGCCAGTGCCTGGCATATTGATTTTTAAAAATCCTACCTGATCTCCCAAGCACTGCTTTAGAGGATATCTGGATGTTTAGAACACAGGCAGGTGGGGTGCCTTTCTTTAAAAATAAAAAAGAAAGCTTTAAGAAGTTTACAATTAAAAAAGAGTATGAGCAAGATTCTAGATCAGCTACTTAGTTAAGTATACTCTTGGTATGCATTTGTAAGTGCAATCATGCTTTCAAGCCTATATTTCTATATTCCATTAATTCCTCAAGAACTTGCCTTTCTAATCTCTGGTTGCCTGTTGTTATTTTCTACCTACATCAGAATTCTTCCTGTCACCAGTGACCTTTTCTCATTTCCCAGACCTTGAAATGTTTAATCTTTAGGCTGCTCACCATGTTGCCAAATGCCAGTTTTATTAAGCACTTTCGCACCTTTATACAATTACTGCATTGGCTGAGTATATTTAGATGTTTTATTTACACAGTTAGATATGGGAACAGGATTATCTGCACATGTTTAGCACAGTTCTAGTGAGAATTTTCAAGTGGGAAGGAAAACATAAAATAAAAAATACAGTACATTTCCTGTATTTGCAGGAGATATATTCCTAGACCTACCGTGGAAATGTGAAACCATAGATAATCGTGGACTCTATTGAAATGAATGAATTCTGGTAGAAGTTGACCACATAGGCACGGTACATACCACCCCAAAATGGCGGGCTGGAGGCACCTGCTTTTCTTCCAGAGGGACGCCGTAACAGCCCAACTGTACGACGTCCCTCTGCAGTAAAAAGAACCTGGAAAAAACAGGTTCTTTTTCTGGCACCCGGCACATGTCACGAGTGTGCCATTGGTGCACCAGTGATGTAAGCAATGTGCAGTGACAGCTGTATGCTGTGCATCACTTATGTTATCATGGCGACACCCATTCAGATGGGACGCTGCCATGATGCAACCACCGTGACGTGCTAGGGCTTGGGAGCATGTGATTACTGTGTGATTCCGAACCCTAGTACTGGCGGTGGCACACTGCTTTGGGCCCGTCTGTCCCAGGCCATAGTCACATTGAAGGACCTAGAGATTCCTAGAGAAAATACCTCTCTAGACATTTCTAGATCCTCTAGCATGTGGTCAACTTCTACTGGATACACAGCATAGAATCATGCTGGAAGGCATAGAAAATGCCTAGAGAGGACATTTTTTTAATGTGAGTAAGTGAAATCATGGGACTGGTCCTGTGGATATGGTGATTGTACGGTATGCATATCCCTAGACTGAACTAGGTAGAAATAAAGTTGATGTACACATTTAGACAATATCCTGAATTTCATAGATAAACACTGGGTTTATCCCCTCACCCATTTTCATGTGGGTAGGTTAATATGTAAGATGCAATGGAGTGTGTCATCCCCCTTGAAGGAAGATACTGAAACAATAGTTGTGAGTTGTACCTAGTTTGCTTCCCACTGCTTCACTCCTGAATTTTTCAAAAGGGAGATGGAAAAGAAAGAAACAGAAAAGTACTGCTGCCAATACAAAAGGCAAGGGAAGGAGAAAGGTGAGCAAAAGGAATTGCTAAATTATCATCATTGTGCATGGAGAGAAAGACAAATGCGAAAGAAGAAGAGACTGGAAGAAAAGAAAAGGTGGAGAGCACAAGACAAGAACATGAGAGAGAAATATAATTTGGAGGATAAAGGAGAAGCAATTTCTATGGGTGGGAGCTAAGGGGGATGGGGGGAGGCAAGGGAGAATTAGACACCACCAAGTGTTTCAGTAGCTACATCTTCTAATGGTTCTGAGGGCAAGGAACCGTCTATTATCCCCACTGTTGAAAGCTGCCCGGATTCCTAGTGACTCGGCGGCATGTAAATAAATCCTATTATTATTATTGTTGTTGTTGTTGTTATTGTTAACCCTCAGAAACTTGCAACCCCACCCCCCAGCCATTTCTGTGTTGCCAAAGAGTAGAGAGATAAGTGAAGATGGCTCAAATTCTTTTCCAATAGCTGGATACCCTGTAGCAGGATGCCTAAAAGGTAGGGTTTTGTTTGGGGGGAGGTGTCATTATATGGTCAGAAAATTCTATACTGCACAGTAAAAGTAAATTGCAATGGCGTGAGTTAGACTTATAGCATTATACTTCACGAATAGGATGGCAGTCAACATATTGGTGGGTGGGAGGGAAAATGCACTAGGGTGGAGTGAAAGACTAAGAAGATTTTAACCTGTGTGACGTAATGGATACTTCAGTTAATGGTTATGTGCAACAGATTTCCTCTCCAGGTTTCTCATTCAAATACCATCCCTAGGGTTCCTATCATTCACCCTGGACTTAGTATTTTAAAATGACTCCTTGGGTTTATTATCTTATCTGGGCCTTGACCTCATTATATACTGGACAGTCAAATGTGCCTAATATTTGGTTCAAACTGGTAATAGCATAGCCATATTTTTTTTCTTAAGGCTTTCAGACAAAGGTATAGAATAACAAAATAACAAAGATTCATTGACTAACAGACAGATAAAACATCTAGCATGTAGCTAGCTCTGTAGATGTTTTGGTATAACAACTAGAATCAATATAACTACTTTTCCATGAATAATTCACTCAGTATATCACTACATTGTCAGTTCCCAGCCAAATGAATGTCTGTTTACATTAGACCCACCTTCTCACTGTCTCTGTCAAGATTCTATCCATTCCTATCTGCCCCTGTCCCTATCTCTGTTCCTGTCTGACCCTATCGGACAGTTAAACAGTCAAAACCTCTCCTTTTATATTCTTCTGCTCCCAGTTCCTCCCCTTTTTCAGCATTCCATATGTTGTGGTTCACTGTTTCCACTCAGGCTATGAAGTCTAATTATTTAACCCACTCATCACAGTAGGTCTGTGAAGAATTATGGATACCATGGTCATTCCTCATGAATTAATTCCAATGCAGATAGCATAGCCATTTTGGAACTGATACATTTTCCCCCAAATCCATCTTCTGTCCAATTCTGTCTGGATTTATTTTCCATTGTGTGGATAAGTGCAAAAATGTTACCAACATGATCGGACTCATGAGCAAGTGGACTAAATGTTTACAAATGGATATATGCATCTGAATATGCATCACAGTGAAAACAAAAAACACTACCCACATTTGAATGTGTATATGCTGGAGCACATTCAGTTCATGCTTACAGTTCATAAAAACAAGGATATGGAAGACACCTGATGGTGGCTTCATGAATGTATGAAACGCAGATGGCAACAAAACAGAAAATTCCATGGGAACAAAGAAATAGGTTTTGCATATCTTTAGAACAAATGTAATCTTAAATGCTTTCAGAAATGGTCAAGTTGTTTCCACTTTGAAGGCATTAGTAATGCCTAGTGCCAATTTACCATGGAGACTGGTGCTCAATACAAGCATTTAGTGGTTTTAATTCTTAAAAACACAAAACAGAATAATAAAATCATCTAATTATAGAGTTGCAGGGGACATGAGGTCTTCTAGCACAGCCTCCCTGCCATAAACTAGAATAATTCCCACATCAGACCCATCCCCACTTTAGAAATAAAACACTGCCCTCTAAAATTACTCTGCAGCCTGTTTAGAAAGCAGAGTAGCACAAGGTGCTTAGGGCAGATTTGTAGGCAAAAAATAGATTTACAGAACAATACATACGAATCCCATAATTCTTGCAACAGCATAATTCCAGAGGTAAAAAAAATGTGTGCATTGTGATATGTTAAAGTACAGTACTTAGAGTCCTTCTGTTCATCATAAATAATATATTTCCAGCTTTTGTGTTTCTCCGTCTTCATGTAAAGTATCATTTAGAGCCAAACCAAATATACATATTGTATTTCCTATAAGGATGATGCAGTGAATTCAATGGGACACCTATCAGGCAAGCACATGATTGCAGCTGAAAATGCTTAGAGAATATGAATTACAATTCCCACTAGCCTTGGTTGACATAACCAATTATCTAGGGCAGGCCTGCACAACATACAACCTGGGGGGGGCGCATGCGGCCTGCTAAAGGATTTTGAGTGACCTGTGAGGATATGAAACATCTTAAAGAGTCCAGAGGAGAAGGCCAGGTGGCAGAGGAGGAGGGCAGGCAAACACTTGCTTCTCAGGGCTCCCCCGCTGTCCAGCTTTCTCCCCAAGAGATGGCCAGACAGTCAAACACATGCCCCATTTTGACTGGTAGAGGAGGATGGGCAAACACTCACTCTGCAAGGCTCCTCCACTGCTCAGCTTTCTCCTAAATAGAAGGATGGGTGGAGGGGGTGGACAGGCAAATGCTTGCTCTGCAAGGCCCCTTCTTCACCTGGTTTTCTCCTGAGATGGCTGGGTGGCAGAGAAGGAAGAAGGGCAAACTCTCACCCCTCATGGCTCCTCCATCACTTGGCCTTCTCACAAGAAGTCTGGGCAGAGGATGAGAAGGACAGACAAGGCTCCTCCACCACTTGGCTTTCTCCTGAGGAGAGGGCCAGACAAAGGAGGAGGAGGACAGAATTAATATTAATTGATTCTTATTAATATTATTAATTATTATTAATAAATTAATATTTAATTAAATCCTATCTGTGGCCCTAAGAAGTTTAGCACATTTTAATTTTGGCCTCTGCCTACTGCCAAGTTGTGCAGGCCTGATCGAAGGTGATTGGAATTATGCTCCAAAAACAGCTTGAGGGTTGCATATTCTCCAGTTCTGGCTGAAAACATATTATGTGCAGGGGGGTGAGGAGGGACATTCCAGTCTTTCATGATTCTGAACCAGAGTCTGAATATTTTCTGTTACACCAAACACTTGGCCCAGGATATTTGACTGAATGACCATCCCCACTTCTGGCTAATGCCAGTACTATAAGAATTAATGCTGCACCAATCAAATATCAGTCCTTGCATTCATCATCCCAACCGACCACACCACACCACATTTTATTGTGTCAGCTGGAGTGAATTGCTTCAGTCTGTGTCAGGTGTTGCTTATTGCTTGTCCTGCCATAGTGTAGAAATTGGATATGCAGTCGTTATAGTATGTTTTGGGAATGTTTGAGAACTGTATTTTAGTAGGGCAAGTTCTGTCCAGGTGGTGAGATAAGACGGGAAAGGAAGGAAGTATGCCCAAGCTCATTTAGCTATCCACAGTATCTGCAGAACTCTTCTCTGCACCACATATCAAATGAGTTTTCTTTCTATCAGCTTTCTTCACTGTCCAATTCTTAAACCCATACATAGTGAGGGGAAATATGATAGTTTCGACAGTCTTGTTCAGTTCTTTTATAGCTGCCCTTCCCAGCTCTAGTTTTCTTCCAATTTCCTGACTGAACTCTCCATTGTGATCAGTGCTGATCCAAGCTATGGGAAATATTTAACTATTTCAGTAGAATGTAATTATATCAAACTATTTATTAGGAGTGATTCCATTTAAAAGAGATTTATGTACACATTGCAAATATTAAAAATTATTTTTCTTCAAAGAATAGGAAAGAAAGCATTAAGAATTAGACAACACTGATGGTAATGTTCAGAAATTAGTACAAGTCATTCTAATAGTATAAGCAGCTTTTATTAAATTAAGCAACTTTGTTCTAATACTTTGGAACTATACACTGGAAGTGAGATGCATGGAGAAAGAAGCAAGCCCTGGGAGATAATTTTTTTTTTTATTGTCCATTCCTATTTCATAGATGTGACCCATTATACTTAGGATGATACAACTGCATTCTAAGGACAGTTGTTATACAGACTATTCACAGTATGCTGAGAAATGAAACTGTTAGTTAAAAGTAGGGACTTTATCACACAGCCAAAAGTGACGGAAGCACAGCGGGATGCTCCCACCATTATCATATAGTAGTGTGAAGATTATCAGATTTTTTTTATTTGAAGCAAGCTGGAGAGGACGCTTGGGAGCGATGCTGTCTATAGCCCTGGTTAGGTCTTTATCCCAGGTATCAACCAGGGTGTCGACAGAATCGCCATCATTTCCAACCATAAAACCCTCTAGGGCTTCCTGGAACCTTTTAGGTTCCATTAGCCATTGAGGGCGGATCAGCTTAATGGATTCTCCACCGTCGAGGGGGGTGTGGGTAGTGGCTTTTAGGCCAACCTTGACCAGGAAATGGTATGTCCATGACAGGGCAGTGGTGTTGATAACCACTGCCCACGGGCTTTCCTGTTCAGTACAGAAGACCACATCGAGTGTGTTACCTGCACAATGTGTCAGACCTGAGATTAATTGGGACAGGCCCATGGCTGTCATGGAAGCCATGAACTCCCAAGCTGCCCCTGTAAGATCTGATGAGCCAGCCTCGATGGGGATGTTGAGGTCCCCCAAGACAAGAAATCTGGGGGACTCCAGCACCAGCTCCGAGACCAGCTGTGTCAGCTCGGCCAGGAAGTCTGTTAGATTACGGGGTGGATGGTAAACCAACAGAATCCCCTAGCCTTCAGGGTCAAGTAAACACACTCAATGTAATCTGTCTTCCGAACAGGTTTCCTGGTCAAAGAGATGGTATTCTTGTAGACCATGGCCACTCCTCCCCCCACCCACTTTCCCTAACCTGCTCCTGAACTGCATACCCGGCAGGGAGGGTCTTAGCCCAGGTTACGCTGCTGTCCTCTCCCAGCCAGATTTTGGTAAAGCAGGCCAGGTCAGTGTTCTCTTCTTCTAAAAAATCATGGATGACATGGGATTTGTTCTTTACTGACCTGGCATTGCATAAGAGCAAGGTAAGGGTCTGTGGTATGGTTGGAATGACCCTCGGATCTTTCGAGCTAGCAGAGTGGGTAGAAGACGGGATAGATTTCAGACATTGATCTCGTCTTCTTTCATGTTTCATTTCCACTCTGTTAACGCTATATCTCCCATTGCCCCACACTACTCCAATTAGCCTCCCTCTGTCAGAGTCTGCATCATTACAATCTAATCTAGCCTCATTCTTGCCCCCTTTTATAAAATCAATTGTGCTTTTTTCGAGTGGTCAGTGGGTGTTCTTTGGGTGGGGAAACATAGTGATCAGGAGAGAAGGAGAAGCTTCCCCTAGTTTTCCAGTTTAATAAAGCATCAACACTGGGTCATTCTTGCTGTGCCTTACTTCAGATGTGAGAATAGATCAGACAAATAGAAATAGCTGCCCAGTTTCATCAGCCAACAATTAGTTTACACTGGGAGCTGTCCCACAAGGGAAAAAGGGAGGAAGGTAACACTGGTTTCATTTATATTTTGAGGTGGCGGCATTTCTGTCTGTGTGTGCATGTGCACCAAACTAGAAAAGGGGTAGTACTGAATGGTACTGGTGGGCAGTGCAAAATGCTGCCAAATGCTGCATGGGTTAAGGTTTTGTGGGGATGAAAATCCAATGGTAGAAAAGTTATGAATGTGAAATAAAGAGTAGTCCCAAGTGAATAACAGTGTTGTTTTAATGGGAGAAGAGGCTACTGTGATAAGGCTCTTTGTCTCTAGGATCAACAGTGACAACCTCCATTACATTTTCTATAATGCTCCAAATCAATGGCTTAAATAATGACTAAACCAATTTCAGTTATTAGTATTGACAGTAATGCATTAATTTACCAATTTCAAATATTTAATATTATTCAATTAAATTTTCAAACTCCCACAAACTCCCCCCAAGTAATGTTCTGTAATTAAGGAGGAGGGAATCCTCATTTTAGCATTTGCCTCATAATTTTTAAAATTAATGGCATTGTCCCTCATTACTGAAAAAGTTTTGGTATTTCTATTCTGTTGATACAAAATAAAGCTTTCCAATGTTAATGCTTTAATGTTACTGAAAATATTCTTTGAAGAATTTTGAAAGCCTTGCGAAACTCTATATATTTATTGAGCACTGTCACTGCTTTGTCTATAAACTATGACTGAGGAAAGTATAGCCAACTACAGTCCAAAAATATTTCTTCTCCCCCCCGCCCGCCCGCCCGCCCGCCCAACATCCCTAACTGCCTTTTAGGGAGTGTGGGGACAATTTTGCCATAGTTTTGCCCGGTGGGTTGTTTTAAGCCCAGGAGAAGCTTTTTTTAAAACTAGGAAATGACCCAGGGATTGATTCTGGGTAACTTTCTGTTTTTATACAACTCTCTCTCTCTCTCTCTCTCTCTCTCTCTCTCTCTCACACACACACACACACACACACAGCTGTTTTTAGCCTAAAATGGCTTGGGGCTCACAGAGACTTGGTAAAATTGTGTCTATACTCTCTCTAGACTTTCAGGGGCTGAGGACCCAAACCAAAAGGTTTTCTGGCACTGGGCATTACCCAGTGCCGGGGTGGGACTTTTGCCCTCTGGCAGTGGGACTTCCAGGGTGGGACTTCTTTCCCTGCCCATCTAGGCCTTCAGCTGTCGCCAGGGAGGGTCTTTAAAGAGGAGGAACAGGCACATGCTTCTTCCTCCTCCCTCCACACTGTCCTCAGCCTTCATCTGCCTCTGGAGATGCAACTGGAAGCTGGGGAGGGTCTGGAAGCAGGGAGAACAGGTTTGCACCTCTTTTTCGTCCTCCCCTTGAGCTGTTCCCAGCCCTCAACTGCCTCTGGAGAGGCAACTGGAGGCTGGGGAGGGTTGGGTAGGAGGAGGAATAGGAATAGGCATGCGCTTCTTCTTCCTCCTCCCTGGGCGAAGTGGTGTTCATAGTTGTTTGAATAAGATTGATAAATGAACAAGCCGGTGTAAATCTAAAGAAGCAAGCCATCTCCCCCCCCCCCCTAAATAATTATGCTCAGCAGCAAGATTTCATTTATTCTTCTCATAATCTGGGATTTAGTTTAACTGGAACAAAGAAACAAGTCTTTGTTAACACTTCTGCTGTGGAAGCAAGGAGGTGCCCAAAGCTGTCAACCAAAAAGCACATCATTTGAGCAGGTGCCTTCTAAATCACAGCTCATGCTAATTTGATGTATTCATAGAGTGCCAAATCTCACTATCTGTCAGAACTCACACACTGAAGCACAGTCACAGCAAGGGCTTCTACTTTCTCAGGAAAATATGTTCTTTTGATATTGGGGCTAGAAGAATAAGGGCTACTTGGACATCTTTCTTAATTTCCTGCCCATAGGGAATGGGATGGTTAACTTTAAAAATTCAGTGAAGGTCTTTCAATATTTAAATGGATTTCATAAACTAACAGAATCATATAGTTGGAAGAGAGCACAAAGGTCATCCAGTCCAACCCCTGCCATGCAAGAACACACAATAAAAGCACTCCCAATAGATGACCATCCAGTCTCTGTTTAAAAATCTCCAAAGAAAGGCTAGATTACCACACTACTCTTAATTTTAACTGGCTGCCCCTGTTGCATTCTGGGACTTGTAGTTTCAGGAGGGGCATTTAGAATTCTCAGCCAGAGAGTTCTTAGGCCTCACTGAACTACAAGTCTCAGAATGCAACAGGAGGCAGCTAGAGCAGTAAAAGTGGAATAGCAGCACTATAAAAGTGTAGTGCAGTAATGTGGGGAGACTCCAGCACTTTCTAGAGATTATCACACGGGGACGGGATAGGGACAGCATCGCTCCCCCATCCTTATCCCATCTGTGACCCGAGTGACAGTGATAGAGCAAATCACTTTCACATGAAAGCAGGCTGAAAAGCGCTTTCAGCTGCCATGGTAATAACAGGTTCTTCTGTTATTACTAAAGACTGGAAATGACAGTAGAAAGTGCTTCCACCTGATGGCTGAAAACGCTTTTCAGCCTGCTTTCATGTGAAAATGATTTGCTCTGTCACTTTCACTTCCTGGGCAGCTTAATGACAGGTTCAGCATGCTTGAAAGTGAAAGTGATTTGCACAGTCACTTTTACTCATGCTTCCCTGCTGAGTCAATGCCTGGTCATGTGTGAAAGTCCTTTCCATGATCAGGTGTGAAGGCTGGGACAGGGACGGGAAAATGATGCCCTGTCCCTCACGTGATAATCTCCTCTGAGGCAGCCTATTCCACTGTCTAACAGCTATTAATATCAGAAAGTTCTTCCTAATGTTGAGGTAGAATCTCTTTTCCTGTAGTTTGAATCCATACCTTATCTTTGGAGCAGCAGAAAATAAGGTTGCTGCATCATCAACATATTAAACCTGGCTATCATGTCACCTGTTAACCTTCTTTTCCCCAGGCTAAACATATTCAATCCCCTAAGCTGTTCCTCATAGGGCATGGTTTCCAGATCATTCTCCATGTGTCATAGAATCATAGAATCGTAGAGTTGTAAGAGACCACTAGGGCCATCCAGTCCAACCCCCTGTCATGCAGGAAATCCAAATCAAAGCATCCCTGACAGATGGCCATCCAGCCTCTGTTTAAAGACCTCCAAGGAAGGAGATTCTATCACCCTCCGAGGGAGTGCATTCCATTGTCGAACAGTCCTTACTGTCAGGAAGTTCCTCCTAATGTTCAGGTGGAATCTTTTTTCCTGTAGCTTGCATCCATTGTTCCGGGTCCTGTTCTCTGGAGCAGCAGAAAACAAGCTTGCTCCCTCTTCAATATGACATCCTTTCAAATATTTAAACAGGGCTATCATATCACCTCTTAACCTTCTTTTCTCCAGGCTAAACATCCCCAGCTCCCTGAGTCGTTCCTCATAGGGCATGGTTTCCAGACCTTTCACCATTTTTGTTGCCCTCCTTTGGACACGCTCCAGTTTCTCAATGTCCTTTCTGAATTGTGGCGCCCAGAACTAGACACAATATTTTAGGTGGGGCCTGACCAAAGCAGAATACAGTGGCACTATTACTTCTCTTGATCTAGACACTATACTTCTATTGATGCAGCCTAAAATAGCATTTGCCTTTTTAGCTGCCGCATCACACTGTTCACTCATGTTCAACTTGTGGTCTACTTGAACTCCTAGATCCCTTTCACACGTAGTTTCATTCAGCCAGGTGTCCCCAATCCTATATTTGTGCATTTTATTTTTCCACCCTAAGTGCAATACCTTACATTTCTCCGTGTTGAATTTCATTTTGTTAGCTTTGGCCCAGCTTTCTAGTCTATTCAGGTCATTTTGAATCTTGATCCTGTCCTCTGGGGTATTAGCTATTCCCCCTAATTTGGTATCATCTGCAAATTTGATAAGTATGCTCCCAATTCTGTCATCCAGGTCATTGATAAAGATGTTGAATAGCACTGGGCCCAGGACAGAGCCCTGTGGGACCCCACTGGTCACTTCTCTCCAGGATGAAAAGGAACCATTGTTGAGCACCCTTTGGGTTCGGCCGGTCAACCAATTACAGATCCATTTAACAGTTCCTTTGTCTAGCCCACATTTTACAAGCTTGTTTGCAAGAATGTCATGGGAAACCTTGTCAAAGGCCTTAGTGAAATCAAGATATACTATATCCACAGCATTCCCTTCATCTACCAAGCTGGTAATTTTATCAAAGAAAGAGATTAGGTTTGTCTGGCATGACTTGTTTCTCTGAAACCCATGTTGACTTTTTGTGATTATGGCATTGCCTTCTAGATGTTCACAGACTCTCTGTTTAATGATCTGCTCCAGAATCTTTCCTAGTACTGATGTCAGACTAACTGGACGATAATTGTTGGGATCCTCTTTTTTCCCCTTTTTGAAGATGGGGACAATGTTTGCCCTCCTCCAGTCTGCTGGGATTTCTCCTGTTTTCCAGGAGTTTTCAAAGATTATTGCCAATGGCTCCGATATTACATTTGCCAGTTCTTTTAATACCCTTGGATGGAGTTCATCTGGTCCCGGAGACTTAAATTCATTTAGATTAATAAGGTGTTCCTCTATTATCTCTTTACTTATTCTGTGCTGAAATTCCCCTATTCTGTCCTCTGCTACATTATCCTCAGGTTGAGCACCCTTTGCCTTTTCTGAGAAGACTGAGGCAAAGAAGGTGTTGAGTAATTCTGCCTTTTCTCTGTCTTCTGTTAGCATTTTGCCATCTTCTCCACGAAGTGGCCCTACCGTTTCCTTCTTCTTCCTTTTGCTGCGGACATATCCAAAAAAGCCCTTTTTATTGTTCTTAACCTCTCTAGCAAGCCTGAGTTCATTCTGTGCTTTAGCTTTTCTGACTTTACCCCTACACATGCCTGCTATTTCTTTGAATTCCTTTTTTGTGATTTCCCCCTTTTTCCATTTCTTATACATGTTCCGTTTCAAACTTAGCTCGGTTGAAAGTTCCTTAGTCATCCATCCTGGTTTCTTGAGACACCTCCCGTTTTTCTTTCTCACTGGAACTGTTTGAAATTGTGCCTTCAGTATCTCCCTTTTGAGAAAGTCCCATCCGGTCTGAACTCCCTTCTCTTTTAGTATTTCTGACCATGGAATCGCCCTCAATACTTCTCTAAGTTTACTGAAATCCGCTCTCCTAAAGTCTAGGATGCGTGTCTGACTATGCCTGGCTTCTCCTTTCCACTGTATTACAAACTCCAGGAGAACATGGTCACTTCCACCTAATGATCCCACCACTTGCACCCCATTAACCAAGTCATCCTTGTTGGTTAGGATCAGATCTAAAATAGCTGACCCCCTTGTTGCCTCTTCCACCTTTTGGACCATGAAATTGTCTTCCAGGCAAGTGAGGAATTTGCTAGGCCTTGAGGATTTTGCTGAGTTTGACTTCCAGCAAATATCAGGATAGTTGAAGTCACCCATCACTACTACATCTCTCTTTTCTGACTGTGTGGTCATCTGTTCTAGAAAGATATCATCCAATTCCTCAGTCTGACTTGGGGGTCTGTAGTAGACTTCCACTGTAACATCCTTGTTGTTTCCCTCCCCTTTAATTTTTACCCAGATGCTCTCCACCTGGCTTCCATGATTGATGTCCTGGATCTCTTCACAGGTGTAAATATCTCTGACATATAGTGCTATTCCTCCTCCTTTCCTGTTTGGCCTATTTCTCTTAAAAAGGTTATACCCCTCTATTTCCACATTCCAATCATGAGACTCATCCCACCAGGTTTCAGTGATGCCTATTATATCATATTTGGTTTGTTGTACTAGGAGTTCGAGTTCATCTTGCTTATTTCCCATGCTCTGTGCATTAGTGTAGAGACATCGCAGACCATGGTTCCCTTTTACTTGCTGCTTGTGCAAGTTTTTTTGCCTCCCACTGTTGGGTCCTTGCACTTTTTTTCTTGTTTCCTCTATGTCAGTTTGACTATTTTCGCCATCCCTTTCGCCTTCCTTAATATTGTCTCCCTTCCCCTCGGAACTCAGTTTAAAGCCCTCCTGATCAAGTTCTTGAGACTGTTGGCAAAAACATTTCTTCCAACTGGCGTGAGATGCAACCCGTCTGTTGCAAGAAGTCCCTCCTCATGGAACCGCAGCCCATGATCGAAGAATCCAAATCCTTCTCGGCGGCACCATCTGCGAAGCCAGTTGTTCACATCCGCTATTTTCCTCTCCCTTCCTGGACCATGCCCTTCAACTGGCAGAAGAGACGAGATGACAACCTGTACATCCATTCCTTTCAGCTTCCTACCAAGCGCCTCGTAATCCCTTTTGATGTTCTGAAGGCTGTGTCTTGCAGTATCATTAGTTCCCACGTGGACCAAAAGGAAGGGGTATTGGTCAGTAGGCTTGACCAGTCTTGTCAGCCTCTCTGTCACATCACGGATCTTTGCACCTGGAAGACAACACACCTCTCGAGACATCTTGTCAGGCCTACATATCACTGCTTCTGTACCCCTCAGCAAGGAGTCCCCCTCTACGACCACATGCCTCCTCCTAGGCTTAGCAGCGACTGTTCCCTCGGGTGGGACTCTCAGGCTCCCCTGCTCTGTCCCTGAAGTTTGTTCATGCCGCTCTTCTTCATCCTCCTTAATAAGGGAAAGAGCTTCGAATCGATTCCCTAGCTGCAAGCTCCCAGAACAATCCCTTCTTGGCTTACTTCTCTTTGTGACATTCCTCCAGCTGTCTGCCTCCTGTGTATGGCAAGTGACCTCTTCCACCCTAGCATCTTCCTCTGCGTGGTACTCATCCAAGATCGTTAGTTCTATTGTGTCCAGAAAATCCTCTTGTTCCCTAATATGCTGAAGTGTAGGTTCAACATCATTCTTGAATTGTGGTGCCCAGCACTGGATAGAGTATTCCAAATGAGGTTTGAACAAATCAGAATAGAATGGCACTGTTGCTTCCCTTGATCTAGACACAATACTCTTGATGCAGCCTAGAATCATATTCACATGTTTTAACTTTACCACAATATGGAACTCCACATAACTGAGGCCATTTGGGACCATGCAGGCATGATGATCATGAAGCAAAGATACATTTCACACCCCTATGCTGTAAATGAAGGCACTAAAGCAAGGCAGAGCCAGGGGTTGCAAAATGACTAAATAATGGCCAGAACATGATCTGTCCAAGTGCATATTGTTCTCTGAGAGAGCTTAACAGCAATATTCATAAAAGATAAGAGGAAAGCTACCGAAGAGCAAGAGTAAAGATGAAGTAGTAAGAGAAAGATTTTGACCTGGATTTCATTGGCTTTGATAACATTTTCCTAAAGGTGTCATCAGCCTTAAATAGCATATGTGCGTGAGCCATCGCACCATGAACTGTTGGACACCGTGGTAACAAATGATAGGCACAAGAATCAAAAGGAAGAAAATGACTTAGTCATAACTAGTTTATGAAAACAAGCCAGACACCTGGAGTGTTAACTCTGTTGTGCAACTAAAAAGGTGACAATGTTTTTTCATACTGTGCCATTTTAAATCTTCCTTAAAATGCTTTATTTATTACAATACTGTATTATGTATTTTGACTTGGTCTTTTTTCTTTTTTTAAAAAAGTTTATCCTGAATACCGAGGCATCATCAGGTTTTAGTTTAGTGAGGGTCAGACAGGAGCCAAAATGTTTTAATGCTTTTGTAGGTCAGGAGGATAGCATAAAGGAGAGTCAAAACACCTAATTAAACTGCAAAAAACAAGAATAAAATTATCCCAATCTATTTTAAAACATTTTGCTATCAGCTTTTTAAAAGGTTTCAGATTACTCATATTTTAATACATATACTTTTTATCATTTTTAAAAATGACTTAATTGTAATTCATGATGTGAGCAGTCTTGGTCCTCATACTGGAAAAATATGGGATGATTAATTAATTAATTAATTAATTGATTGATTAGATGGATCAGTGATGCAACTCAGTATAAGACAGCTTCCATGGAGTAAACATTGCTATTGGCTGTTGTATTGGTTGTGAGTGGCAATTCCCATAACCCACAGCAGTATTTGATTGTTTTTTTAAATAAAATCCAGTATACCCCCCTCCCCTCAAAAAAAAACAAAACACCAAAACCCAATCCCAACAGACTGGTTGGGTCCTATACTTGTGGTTTGTATTATGTTCCTTGTATATTGCATTCTCCTCACTGACTCAGGGTATGGGTGGGATGAAACCGACATTCCCTATAGTTTCATTAAGGATTTCAGGACACTGTTCCTTAAAAAAAGAAGAGCAGAGCTCAATAGAAAGCCAGTGAAGAGAACTTAATGATGATACATGTTTCCTAATTTCATGAATACTGACCAATGACTGGCTAAGGTCCATACAGCCTTTTCTAGAAACTAAATTATGTCTGGATGTAGAAGTGACATGAAAATAGTTTTTTTTTGGGGGGGGGGGAGTGTCAGGCTATGTGGCCATGTTCTAGAAGAGTGTCTTCTAGAAGAGGAAGAAACTCTTCTAGAACATGGCCACATAGCCTGAAAAACCCACAAAGGAGCCATTCACACTACCTTTTATCCCAGATCAGGAATCAATTCTTGCATGTGATGTTCATATTGGCCCTGAATCTCTCACAATTGATTTCGAGGCATGCACAACCGTTTCGTGGCAATCAGGGTAAAAGCCATCTCTTTTTAAAAAACCCGGGTTCTGTGAATATGAACTTGCCCCTAATCATGATCAGGGCAAGTTCATGGAAGGAACTGAGGTCAGAGGGAGGGCAGTGGGCAGGGCAAGGGTGCCATGGAGGGCATTCTATAATGGAGGAGGAGGAGGAGGAGGAAGAGGCAGGAGGAAGGGTCAATTCAGGGCAGGTCAGAGGGAGGGCACAGGACTGAGCAAGCCTCCCTCTCACACCAGGCAGCTTTATCTCTTTTTAAATTTTTTAAAAATTATTTTTGACAAACTATGCTCATGTTTTTGCAATAAGGAAATGCTGCAAAGAGGTTTTTCCTTTGCAAATGCTACAATGCAAATGTTACAACGTTTCTCTTTCCAATTTGGCAAATTGATACAGAACGCCTTTGCTACTGGCTCTAAGGAAATCAGGGGTAGCCTCGAAAGCAAAGAATGCATGGCTTCCTTTTCTGGCATCCTGAGGTGAAGAATGAATTATTATTATTATTATCATTATTATTATTATTATTATTATTATTATTATTATTATTATTACATGTGTATTAGGCATTCTGGAGTGTCAAGGAGGGAGGATACAGGATGCAGAGATGGCATTAGCTTGTATTTGGGGGTTGAAAATGGGGCCAAGGGACGATCATAACGTGCACTGACCCATATACCCACAACACACACACACACACACACACACAGAGGAGGTTTTTAAATTTGACAGCATCTGCACATACTGGTGCCTGTTTTTTTAAAAAAAAGAAGGGGGGGGAAGCACACTTCCAGATTGCCCAATGAGTGCAGAAAACATCACCTATGATGAGCACAAAACTAAATTTGATTGGCAAGCAAGGCACCTTCACTTTTGACCCGATTTTTCCGAGAGGGCATTCCAGGTTAAAATACCCTGACTGGTACTCAGCACTTGCTTCCGGAGGGATTGGGGGGGGGGGGGAGGAAACCAAATCTTCCCAGTTCCTTCCAGCGCAAAAAGGTCAGTCTGAATGGGCCCTTAAACTATGGATGCCGGCCATGAAAGCCTTCGACATGACATGAAGATACTTCACATGCTAATAATCTGTTGTGAGAGCTTGCATTTCTTCACAGAAGTCTGAAAGAGCCCTTCATTTCACATACTTGTTTATGATCATTTCCTAGTTGATATAAATGGGATATTTGCTATCAGATTTGCTCTTGTAAACACAGCAGGGCTTTTTGTAATACTTAAGTAATTTGGATGTGGTTTCCTTTGCTCAATGAAGGATAAAACATCTTACATTTCTGTATGAACATGCTGTGATGGAACCACCTTGCTGTAATTCACTAAGCAAAAACCCTTACAATGCTGTTTAAGTAACTCTGTCACACAAGTAGATTACAGGACTCCTATGGAGTAAACTTATGAAAACTTTATGAAATATTGTTCTGAAAACTGATGTGCTGTAATATATTGGGATTTATGAAAGGAAGATAATCGATGACACCTGCTCGATGCAATCAGGCAATTAAAAATTAGATTGTGACAAACAAACCAAACTAGAAAACCAGTTTACTCAAGCACTTCTTTCACCAATTATTCCATCAATTAGAAAGTGACAAACAAACCATATTAGAAAACCAGTTTATTCAAGCACTTCTGTCAACCATTATTCCATCAGCTGGTCAATATTATTAAGATGCAGGCCAAAGACTATAGCAACTTAAACAACATGCTTGGGGGTGGAGCTAGCAGCCAATAGATCTATATAACTGCTGCCCCAAACTCTTGAATCAAATCTTTGAGGCCTATCAATCATATCACAAGAACTGAAGAAATGAGTTATCTGGGGAGGCAGACAGTATTCTGGAAGGAAAGAGTTCATCAACTACGGGAGACACCATATATACTCACCTATAAATTGACCTCATGTATAAGTCAAGGGAAGGTTTTGGAGCCAAAATTATGGATAAATTGAAAGTAAAACCTAGAAGTAAGAAATGATCTAAAGGATGAAGAAAAAGGGGAAAAATGCCAAAGGACTTACAAAATTCTGGCAGGCATAATTGTTTGTGCTCACGCTAAAGGCTGCGTGGAATAGAGAGTAGAGGAGGGTCAGTGCATCCAGGAAAGATTACAATCTGGTTTCTATTTTTAATAAGTACAGTATTTTGACCTGTGGATAAGATGACTCAGGTTTTTTGGGGTGATCCCATGGCCACCCCATACTAAAAGAGATGGGAGGTCATGATGAATGGGAGTTTTTAAAAGGGAGATATTAAAGGCACAATCTCAAATATTTCCAAAGAGGAGAAATGAGAGGTGCCTAAAAAAAATGAATGTTTAAAGAATTTGCAAATGAGCTAAGGTTTAAAAGGTATATGTATAAGAAATGGAAAAGTGGGGAAATCACCAAAGAAGAATTTAGTCAGCTAATGTAGGGAATATGGCAATATGCTAACAAAGGGCAGAGAAAAGGCAAAACTACTCAACACCTTCCTTGACTTACTGTAGTCTTCTCTGAAAAGTAGAACAGTACTGAACTAGGGGGAAACTGAGCAGTGGGAGGAATGCTGCACAGACCAGGTAAACTGGTAGTACAGGAATACCTGGCTGCTGTAAATGAATTTAAGGGCCTGAAAAGACAGGCCAAAATAAAGCTGATTCGAGTCATTTTGGAGGTATTCTGTTTAAATGACACACACATCTTGAGGCCAGAAGCTGTACCAAAGCTGTGCTCTAGTCCTTAGGACTGGAGTGTGGCTTTGGTGTAGCTATCAGCCTCTTAGGATGCTGAAAAATTAACCTTTTCAAAATGGCTGACCAACCATTCCAGTCATGGAAGGCAAAGGAATGGAGAACAATCACTTTTCCTGCCTGCAATCTCTTTTACTAATCAGGATCAAAAGTGAAGATGGTGAAAAATACTGAAAAACAGCCTCTTCAGCTTTCTCCTCAAGAGAGGCATTTTACCAAGCTGGAGAGTATACTTTTCTGTTTCACATGTGATGCAGACAAAACAACTCAGAGGGGGAAAAAAGCATAGTGTGGTTTGCCCCAAGACCTTCTCCTAAATAACTCAGATCACCTTACATATATTTCTTAATCAGTTTCCTATTCAGGAAGGTTTTCGGATTTAATCTGCTTTAGCATTAGTAATAGCAACAGCAGCTTCATTGATAGACCACTTCATACCGCCTAAGCAGTCTCCAAGCAGTTTACAACTGTAAGCTAATTGCCCCCAACAAGTTGGGTACTCATTTTAGCTACCTTGGATGGATGCAAGCTTGAGCCCTAGCTGGTATTGAACTCGCAACCTTATTGTTTGTGAGTGACTGGCTGCAGAACAGGCATTTAACCACTGCACCATCACGTATAGCATGTACCTTCAGAATCTTCTCTTTGCCCAAATGACTGATGTGATTATTACAGAAAGGATCCAATGGTTGAAAAAGAAAACTGAAACTATAAAAGGATAGACACATTTAACCATAAGACTCAGTGGACTAACAAGTCATCTACTTCACTTTCTGGCAAAAACAATTCTGTGGGCCTCTACCTTGTCTTCTTTTCATTCATTATCTCCAGGAAATCTCAGGAAAATCTCCTAAAGTTTTCATCTCTTTCTAGATGACTACAGAAATCTTCTGATAAAGGGACTGGCGTTGTAATAATCCTTGAAGTACACACATGCATTACAAGAAAAAATAATAATGCTATCAGTGCCTACTTCCAGCTAGCTGCTTCAAACAGAGGAATTTAAAAAGCAGTTTGAAAGAAGGATAGAACTAGCTCCCCTCAGAGTAAAGAAAAGAAGCTGCCGTGGTTAAGGACTACTGTAATTACCTTTCTCTTTCAGAAGGAGTTAAGCATTAAAGCATCAAAAGTAATCTAAGACCTCAAAATATACTCTGTCCCCAAGTGTGTTTCTGTGTGTATGCACACAGACACAAAGTCTTCATCTAGCATGCATCATATTATCTGAAAACCTTGTGATATAATAGAGATTTCTGAAACTCATTGTTATCCTCCACAGTAACTTGCAATTGATTTGTTGGTGATTAAAGGATTTTTTTAAGAAAGACAGAAGAAGAAGAAATGAAATCTTGTTGGCTCTGTATCTAGCTGCTAAGCAGCTTGTAGTAAAATGCTACATGCCTTAAAAATAGCTAAATAGATGTGTCATATGATTAAGTCTATTCCTGAATTATACATAGACACATTTTTCACTTACATAAAAAGCTGTTTGTGTTTTCGTTTCGCAACCAAAAAGGCTTTTTTGTTTCATGCTGTAAAATATAAGTCTTTTTTCTCCAATAGTCAGTAGCGGTTCTATGAGCATGTATTATTTATAGAAAATAATTGCAGGACAATTAGCTTAATGTCTGTAATGATTTTTGAATGGGAGTATGTAGCAAAGCAGAGAAAACATATGGTATTTCACCAACTGTTTATAAATATTATAGCAGAACTGTATAGAAGAGTGGCCTCCTCTTCTAGGAGAACCAACAAGGAAAATCACTAAAATGCCTGGTTAAGTGGTCTTTAAATTGTGTTACATGGTGGAGTAGTAGACAAAGAATAGGGGGCTACTAAGTACTGGGGATAATAGCTTCAATGATACAGGGGGAATTGGACTAATAATACAAGAGTATAAAGGTAGGTAGGAAAAAACCAAGGAATTAGTTGGAGAGAATGTCCCATGGTCTTAGATATCTCAATATGGGAAACAAGATAAATTTGAATATTAATACTACAGCAGCCAAAAGGCATAAACAGAAGGAATCATCAGAATCCAGGCAGAGTTCAAGGCAATTGGCAATCAATCCAGGAACAAGGCAACATTAAAGTTTCCTTAATGGAAGACAGATAGTTGTCAGCTATGCTGGACCAAGGAAGGTTGTTACTCCAGGATCCAGCCCTCAGTCACCTCTCCTTAACTTTGCTATTGAATTAATATCAAAAGGGGTGTTTTAGGCAGGTAGCCAAATGAGGGCACCCCAGCACTAGCCATGCCATATTAGGAAATGACTCAGCATGGGGGAAGCCCAGCACTTAGCTGTGATGGGATTGCCAAAGGTTGGAATCATCATAATCCCTTCACCAAGGAACCTGTGATGCTTGACCTGGAAATTGCTTGCATACTACAGACAAAGGGTGTTTTCTTCTGAGAGTGAGACTTTTTTGGTTTGAAGACATGCACACTGATTGTCCGCTTGTTCTCGCATATCTCATTCCATTCTTCCTCCCTGCGAAAGTCATTTAACTCTAGAAACACTGCCATAGGACCCATTTCTTGCTATAAATACACATGCCTAGACCATAGCAATTCAGTCTAGTTTGGAACTGGACATAATTTCTGTTCAATTTTGGCTTGAGAGCTCAATCGCCGACCACCCCACAAACTGCAGGTGGTTAATAAGCCATGTTCATTCTGGTAACATTGAGATTGGAACTATGCCTCAGGACTGGTACAATATTGGCGGGATACAAACTGCCGCTTTGCGGCGCTTCCCCGCCGCCACCATTTGCTCCGTGCGGGAGCCGCAGCAGCCAAACCGCGCGACTCCCGCGCGGAGCAAAAAAGAAGCTCCATTTCGGAGCTTCTTTCTGCGGCGCATAAATGACGTCGCGAGGCGCCGCAGGCGCATTCGCGACGTCATAAGCGCCGCGACACGTCTGGACGCTATGCGTCCAGTACGTAAAGATGGCGGCGCCCATGTGGAAGGGGCGCCGCCATCTTGTACGTACTGTATACGTACTAGGGTTAGGGGGGTGCGGAAGCACTGCCCCTTCCTAACCCTAGTACGTATACAGTACGTACTATATGGCGGTGTGTATCCCGCCATAGTCTCTTTTCAATCCTGCAACTCACTATTTTCTACTGCCTTTGCATCATTAGCTCTTGTGTGTGAGAGAGAGCATGTGTTTAGCATTTGTGTTGATCCCCTTTTTATAAATAAACTAAAATTATAGTTTTTTGTGGGATTTTCGGGCTATGTGGCCTTGTTCTAGAACATGGCCATATCCCAAAAAACCCACAAAAATCTATGGATGCCGGCCACAAAAGCCTTCGACTTCACAAACTAAAACTAATTTGGAACCTGCTTCTGGAGTTCTTTGGGATCAGAACTGGTATACAAAGACCTAAGATTCTGGATTTATATTACCAAAGCCCTCTCACTATTTCTCATTGAGCTAAATCAATTTCTCCATTGAATACAATTTATGGGTAACCTGTTGAGACTCCTTACAGTTTAGGTAACAAGGCTTCTCCTTTCCAAAGTCTAACAAACTCCAGGAGAACATGATCACTGTTGGTTAGGATCAGATCTAAAATAGCTGATCCTCTTGTTGTCTCTTCCACCTTTTGGACACTGAAATTGTCTTCTAGGCAAGTGAGGAATTTTGTAGACCTTGAGGTTTTCGTGTGTTTGACTTCCAGCAAATATCAGGATAGCTGAAGTCACCATCTACTTATATCTCTCCTTTCTGAGTGTGTAATCATATGTTCTAGAAAGCCATTATCCAATTCCTCAGGTTGACTTAGGGGCTTGTAATGACATCCCAGTTGTCCCCTCCCCCACTTTCATTTTTATCCATATGCTCTCCACTTGGCTTCCAGGACTTATCTCTCTTCACAGATGTAAACATCTCTGACATATAATGCTATTCATCCTCCTTTCCTGTTTGGCCTATTTCTCTTTAAAAGATTATACTACATGTATTACTACATTCCAATCATGAGACACATCCCACCAGGTTTCAGTGATGCCTATTATATCATATTTGTTTTGTTGTGCTAGTAGTTTCCCATGCCCTCTGCATTAGTGTACAGACATCTAAGACCATGGGTCCTCCCCACTTGCTGCCTGTACAAGGTTTTCTGCTTCCCAATACTGGGTCCTTGCACTATTTGCCTTGTTCCCTCTGTAACAGTTTGACTATTATCTCCAGCCCTTGATGAACTCCTGCCTTTCAAAATACTGTTTCCATTTCCCACAGTTTAAAGCCCTGCTAATTAAATTTTTGAGACTATTAGCCAAAACATTTCTGCCAACTGTCATTAGGTGCAAACCATCTCTTGCCAGAAGTCCCCCATCATGGAAACACAGCCCATGATCCAAGAATCTAAATCTTTCTTGGGGGCAACATCTCCAGAGCCAGTTGTTTATATCTGCTATTTTCCACTCCCTGGACCATGCCCTTCAACTGGGAGAAGAGATGAGGTGGCAACGTGTGCATCCAGCTCTTTCAGCTTCCTATCCAGAGTCTCATAATCCCTTATGAAATTCTAAGGCTGTGCCTTGCAGTATCATTAGTTCCCAAATGAAGCAAAAGAAAGGGGTAACAGTTAGTAGGCTTGACAAGTCTTGTCAGTCTCTCTGTAACATCATGGATCTTTGCCCCAGTGAGACAATACACCTCCTGAGACATCTTGTCAGGCCCACAAGCCACTGAGTCTGTACCCCTCAGCAAGGAGTCACCCACGACAACTACCTGTCTCTTCTGAGGTTTAGCAGCATTCAAATCTTCAGTATAGTGGGGGTGGGGGGGTGGGGGGAGGGGCAGTATAGTAGATGCCTACAGTGAGGTCACTGTTTTTCTGCACCTCTTTTTTACCCAAATGCTCTCAGCTTGTTTTCCATGCTCTAACTTGGGGACCTCCTCACAGGTATACACATCATTGACACATAATGATACTCCACTTCTCTCTTTTTGTCTTTTTTAAAAATGGTCTATATTCTTATGTTACTATATTCTAATCATGAGACTCATCCCACCAGGTTTCAGAGATACCTATTAAATCATATTTGCCTTCCTAGTACTAATATGGATTAAACAACCACTCATGAAGGACCTGGACTGGATTAAACAACCACTGCTTCCTCTTCCACCATCTTGAAGCCAGTCTATGTTCTCTTGTTGCTTAAGACATTGAAGCTTCAAGCTAGAAGTTTGGCTAGCTTCCCAAGGGCAAAACAGGACAGGATGGGTGACACTTGGCTTGAAAGCAGTACATGTGAAAAAGATTTAGAGATCTTAGCAGACCATAAACTAAATATGAGCCAACAATTTGATGTAGCAGTCCCCCCCTCCAAAAAATAAGCCAATGCAATTCTGAGCTGCATTAACAGAAGTATAGTGTCCACAGCAAGGGATGTAGTAATGCAACTATATTCTGCTTTGGCCAGAACTATGTCCAGTTCTGGGCACCACCATTCAATAAGGGTATAGAGAAGATGAAATGTGTCCAAGAATGACAACCAAGATAAAGAAGGGTCTGGAAACCATACTTTGTGAGGAATAACTTACAGAGCTGTGTATGTTTAGCTTGGAACAGAGAAGACTGAGAGCATATGATGGATATCTTTAAATATCTGAAGTGATATCATGTAGAAGACACAGCGAGCTTGTTTTCTGCTACTCCAGAGACTAGAATACAAACCAATCAATTCAAATTACAAGAAGAAATTCCAGCTAATCTTTAGGAAGCACTGTTTGTTTGTTTTTTACTGTAAGAGCTGTTCAACAGTGGCCTCTGAGGGTGGTGGATTCTCCATCTTTACAATGTGGTGGTGGTGGTGATGATGATGATGATGATAATGATGATAGAAGAGATTGGATCATAGAATCATAGAGTTGGAAGAGACCACTAGGGCCATCCAGTCCAACCCCCTGCCATGCAGGAAATCCAAATCAAAGCATCCCTGACAGATGGCCATCCAGCCTCTGTTTAAAGACCTCCAAGGAAGGAGACTCTATCACCCTCCGAGGGAGTGCATTCCACTGTCGAACAGCCCTTACTGTCAGGAAGTTCCTCCTAATGTTCAGGTGGAATCTCTTTTCCTGTAGCTTGCATCCATTGTTCCGGGTCCTGTTCTCTGGAGCAGCAGAAAACAAGCTTGCTCCCTCCTCAATATGACATCCTTTCAAATATTTAAACAGGGCTATCATATCACCTCTTAACCTTCTTTTCTCCAGGCTAAACATCCCCAGCTCCCTAAGTCGTTCCTCATAGGGCATGGTTTCCAAACCCTTCACCATTTTTGTCGCCTTCCTTTGGACACGCTCCAGTTTCTCAATGTCCTTTCTGAATTGTGGTGCCCAGAACTGGACACAATATTCTAGGTGGGGCCTGACCAGAGCAGAATACAGTGGCACTATTACTTCTCTTGATCTAGACACTATACTTCTATTGATGCAGCCTAAAATAGCATTGGCCTTTTTAGCTGCCGCATCACACTGTTCACTCATGTTCAACTTGTGGTCTACTTGGACTCCTAGATCCCTTTCACACGTAGTTTCATTCAGCCAGGTGTCACCCATCCTATATCTGTGCATTTTATTTTTCCGCCCTAAGTGCAATACCTTACATTTCTCCGTGTTGAATTTCATTTTGTTAGCTTTGGCCCAGCTTTCTAGTCTATTCAGGTCATTTTGAATCTTGATCCTGTCCTCTGGGGTATTAGCTATTCCCCCTAATTTGGTGTCATCTGCAAATTTGATAAGTATGCTCCCAATTTTGTCATCCAGGTCATTGATAAAGATGTTGAATAACACTGGGCCCAGGACAGAGCCCTGTGGGACCCATCTTTCAGGGGTGCTTTAGTTGTGTATTTGTGCATGGCCCTTGTGGTATCTTCCATCAAGATCCTATGCTTTAGCTAGGATATGTCTCCTCTAAATGTTACCCCTAACAGCCAAGCTAGGGCATATCCAAATGTGGGGTTTGAAAAGGATCCCACAGG
Organism: Sceloporus undulatus; assembly: GCF_019175285.1. NCBI lineage: Eukaryota > Metazoa > Chordata > Lepidosauria > Squamata > Phrynosomatidae > Sceloporus > Sceloporus undulatus. The sequence goes on along the minus strand of NC_056522.1, from coordinate 282,188,808 downwards.
ACTTTTGAGAGGCCAACCCTGATGACATTCTGCACAGGAAACTAAAAAAAATAAACAAAACACATCTGACTTGAAAGTCAATGGAGGGAAATCCTCTATATACAAATGGAGAAAGAGATTTGTGTTGTCTTGTAATAAAAGTTTTGTGCTAAACCAGAAGCATGGAGAAGCAATGGAAACAAATGCCCCCCCCCCTCCCCATTTGCTCACTGGAAGGAAAGAGAAAGAGACATGGTTGAAGAATCTGAAGCCTGAGCAGAAATGAATTATCATTGGATAGGGCAATAGTGAAAACTTCAGCTAATACAAAATACTTTTGTAAGGCTCTTGATCAAAAGCAGTTTCAAGCAGCTTCTTCTTTTACACCTTTACTTTCTATGCTGGCTACTAACTAAGGGCCCAAACAGACAGGCCAAAATAGAGCTGCTTCAGGTCACTTTGGAGGTATGCTGTTTAAATGCTGCATGTGTCCTAAGAGGCCAGAAACCACGCCAAAGCCACGCTCCAGTCCTAAGCTTTAGCACAGCTTCTGGCCTCTTAAGATACGTGTGTCATTTAAACAGCACGCCTCCAAAGTGACCTGAAGCAGCTTTATTTTGGCCGGTCTGTTTGGGCCCTAAATAACAGTAAGGGACAGACACAATTCAAAACATACTGGGTTGCCAATCAGGAAGTAGTGATTAGCAAGTGTGTGTTCTACAATACTGAATGAAAGTATCTATTCCAGTTGAGTCAGCAACATATTTCTCCAAAAAATAAACATACTGCGTACATTCTTAAATTACATGATACACACATTTCTGTCTTTTGGAAGGATCCACTCCCCCAAATATGATATTTTTTGGCCTCTTGTTCAGCCTATAAAGAAGGAAAAGTTTTCCAACCCTCAAACAGGGGACATATCTGGTAATAACAGACAACTGGCAATCCTAAACTGAACCCTACATATACAAACAAGGCATAAATACCCTAAATGCATACAAGCTACAGGAAAAGAGACTCCACCTCAACATTAGAAGGAACTTCTTGACAGTAATGGCTGTTTGACAGTGGAACACACTCCCTCGGAGTGTAGTGGAATCTCCTTCCTTAGAGGTTTTTAAACAGAGGCTGGATGGCCATCTGTTGGGGATGCTTTAATTTAGATTCTCTGCATGGCAGGGGTTGGACTGGATGGCCCTTGTGGTCTCTTCCAAATCTATGATTCTAAAGGCACCAGATCCCATTTGGTTTTGGAAGCTAAGCTGAGCCAACCCTGGTTAGTACTTGGGTGGGAAACTGTCAAGGCATACCAGGTGTTGAAGACTATATTCAGAGGAAGGAATGGGTAAAACCAAATGTGAATTGCCTAAGAAAACCCCATGAAGTTCACCATGAGTTGACAAATGACTGGGAGGCACATAAACACACAAAATCTAATGGGTGAAAATGCACGCTGATTAATATCCAATATTAGGCCCATTACTGTTTACAGATGGTAGGAAAATGGGATAAGTGAATGGGGTGTGTGATAATCTTTCCCCCAGTCACACTAATAACATCAATTAAGCACAGGAGAAGGACAATTTCCTTTCCCCTTGTGATAATCTCCATAGTGTCAGTCCCTCATTAATCTCCTCACATATCACACCATACAGGTTCCTTAGTCATTTTTTGTACTAATGTTACTCATAAATTGCAACTCCTGTATATCACAGCAATATTTGTGATATAAACAAGTAGCAAAATTAAAATTTTATCTGTAAACTATGATATCATAATCACAGCCTAACTGTGAAGTTGAAGGCTTTCATGGCTGGAATCTATAGTTTTTGTGGGGTTTTCAGCTCCACAACTCCATTTCTGCCCCTAGACAAATGTTTGAGGGGAGCAGTGGTGTCACCCCCACACTCCACAGTTTTTTGTGGGTATTTTCAGGCTATGTGGCTATGTTCTGGAAGAGTTTATGCCTGACATTTTGCCAGCATCTGTGGCTGGCATCTTCAGAGAATGCTGGCATAGAAGTGAGTGGGGTATATATACTATGTGACCCTTGGCTGAGAGAGAGAGTGATGTACATGTTATCTGTGTGTTGGTCTGTTGTTGAATGGCAAGGCCTCAGGATGTATATTTAATTAGTGATCCATTGCCTACTGGGAAAAGCCCCTGACCCTGGGTGGTTTTCATTTGCATTTTGCTGGTCTTGAGTTTTGTGTTTTTCAGGACTGGTAGCCAAATTTTGTTTAGTTTAAGGTTTTCCTCCTTCCGGCTAAAGTTGTCTAGGTGTTTGTGGATTTCAATGGCTTCCCTGTGCAATTATGACCAGATAGCTGTTGGCATGGTCCAGAATTTTAGCGTTTTGAATCAGCGTTTTATGCCCAGGATTGTTTATAACATGTTCTTCTACTGCTGATTTTTCTGGCTGACCCAGTCTGCAGTGTCTCTTGTGTTCCTTGATTGGTGTTTGGACACTGCGTTTGGAGGTCCCTATGTAGACTTGTCCGCATCTACACAGTAGGCAATAAATGAAAGCGTTCAACTTCACCCGGGGCTCCCTTTGTGAAGCCCCTGCTCCTTCCTAGACCTGAGCTGAATGTTATACTGCTCCTCCATTGTGTGAGATTCCTACATTCTTACCTGAAATCAGAAGGCAAACTCAGCTTCCAGAAGAAAAAAAATAAGCTTTTAAAAAAAGGACTATGGGCAGGTGACTAGATGTGTCCTAACTGCAAAGGAGCGCAAGGCGCCATAAAATATAGGACCTTCAAGGAAAATGTAGGACACAACACAATGAAAATTCAAGCCGCTCATATAAATATGAAATTTGTGCTTCTTAGAGATGCTCAACATGGAGGATCTTTTGGGATTCCTCCTGGACAGAAATGGAGGACACATCCTGCCCAAGGAGGACCTGAGGTCCCCCTGGCTTATGCTGGATCTCAACTAGGAAAGCCAACCATGGTGATGGTCCCTCATGACCCAATGTCCTAACCACAATGGAGGACAAAGCCCTGCAAAATGTAGGACACTGAAGAAAATGGAGGACATGACCAAATCAAAGCCAAAAACACTCCTTGAAATACAAAATCCATGATTCTTAGTCCTGCTCCAAAATGGAGGGCAGTCTGGAATTCCTCTAGGACAGAAGGCTGAAATGTAGCAGACTTCCCGGAAAAGAGGACCTCTGGCCACCCTGAAAAAGAGGGACTTCAGCTGGAAAAGCCAAGCTAGGCTACAGCCCCACAGTGCCCTCACCACCACCACCAAGACCTTTTCCTCCGCTTCCTGCTTCTCCTTTTTCTCCTTCTTCTTCCTCCCCTTCCTCCTCCTTCTCCTTGTTCTCTTTATCCTCCTTCCTCCTCCTCTGGCTGTGTACATAGGGAGGCTCCTTCCGCCAGGAGGCGCCGCTGAGGAAGCCTCCTCCTCCTCCTCCAGAGCCGCGCACCTGAACCTGGGCGCAACTGGTGGCGTGAGTGGGGCTGCTGCGTAGGCTCCGCTCCGCTCCGAAGTGGGGCCAGCCTCCTTTCCCGATGGGGGCGGCGTGAGCGGCGGTGGTGTCGGGGGCTGCCCTCGGAAGGATGCTGGGGGGCTCCTTCGGCGGCGGCGAGGAGGAGGAGGATGCCCGGCGGCCGGGAGGACGCGGTCTGCCAGAGGGCCCTGCGGCTGCTGCTGGAGCTCTGCGCCGACGGCACCCTGGAGGTGGACAGCTGCCGGCCCTTCAGCGCCTACCTGCGCGAGGCCAGCGGCAGGCCCCGCCCCCCCGCAGCCAGGTCAGTAGCATAACCCTAGGGAGGTCACACTCTCTCAGCCGCCCTTTGGAGACATCCCTGGCTTCTGCCTTCCGCAGGCGGCGATGCTTTGTTGTGTTTTTAGAGCCAGCCCCTGTTTTGCACGTTTTGTGCAAAGGAGGAAAGGTATTTCAAGTATATAAGTGAGTGTTTTAGGTTTCTTCTTAATATTCACATGGGGAAAGAAAGAAAAATGACTCGGAATGAACAGAAGGAGGAGGAGGAGGAGGAGGAGAAGAAGAAGTGTGGAGATGTAGCTCTATGAGTGCTTTGAGCTTTTATTTGGTCATGCCCTACATTATTCTTTTTTTCCTTGAGTGCCCTCCAGTTTGTCCTCCTTTGAGATAAGGAGATTATTATGATTATTACTATTATGAGGACACTTGGTCCCTCTGCCCCCATCCTCCTTTGAGGCCAGGTTTAGCCAAGCACCCATCCATCCCAGGAGCCTTCTCTTCTTCTTCCTCTGGGACCCTTGGACCCATTTGTGCCCCCCCCAATCTCTGGGCCAGGATCTCCCCCTCCGGTGTGACAAGAAAGTCCCCCCTCCAACCAAGCCTCCCCTCCATCTGCTTCCTAAACCCACTTGGCAAGATTTCAGTGCCAACTCCTTCCACGCTTCAGAGGATGGAGGAGTTTAGATCTGAGATGCTGGTGAGAAGAATCCAGTTAGTTTGGCTATAGCTCCCTCCAGGCTGCCTCAGAAAGCCATGAAGGTTTGGAGGTTTTCACACAGAGGCCATCGGTCAGGAGGGCTTTGATTGTGAGTTCCTGCATGGCAGAATGGGGTTGGACTAAGATGGTCCTCGAGGGGTCTCTGTGATTCTATACCTTTAAGACCCCACTTCATCCCTGTTTACACAGAGGTAAGACCTGCACTTGCCCATGCTACCCTATGGAGCTTATCACACTGGGGGGGATTTCAGCATTATAGAGAGATTAAAGTACCTTTAAAGCGTCCCACAAATAAAGCGAAAATGGCAAGTGATTGTGCTAAGGATCATTGCGCGCAATTGCCCAAATAAAGTAATATCAGAAATGCATTGTCGCTGAAATCCTGAAAGTAAAAAAGAGGTGCGTTAATGTAGTTTCTTTGTGACTGCTTAATGGTGGGTTTTGTGCAAAGTCGTGTGAAATCGTTTTGCGTAATTACGCAATTTTCCCCAGGGATATTTATGGCATAAACTCCCAATCTCCTTTCTGTGATAAACTCCATAGGGTTGCCTTGGGGTCGCCATAAGTCAAAATGACTTGGAGGCACAATGACAGCATTGGGAGGCACTGAATAGATTGCAGTCGTAGCCCAACCTAAAGTGGCACCAGAAGTATTTTTAGATTCGTTCCCGTTGCTGCTGTTAAGGACAGTGCATACCTGAAGGATGAAGCAAATAAGCACCTCTCCAGGAACCAGAGTAGCCTGAATGCAATCCTGAGATCAGGGGGAGTTTGCTCTAGCATAAGCAGAACACGTTTTTCTTTTCCTTCGAAGTAACTGAGGGATTAGAGAACTCCGAGATACAAATAGCTTCTCTCTGTTTTCATACACCTACAGATGATTCTCTCTCCCTCTCTGTCTGACACACAAACACACAACAGTTAAAAGGAGTAAAATGTGATAGAACTGTTAAGTTGTCGTATTAGCTCTCCTGTCATTCACCAGATGATAAACATCTTTTTCTTTTCTTTTCTTTTCTTTTCTTTTCTTTACCTTGCCTTCCATTAGAAACAAAGTGGTTCTGGAAACCCACTGGCAGGAAATCTTGTTTGCCTTAAAAGCATGTTTCCTGACTACAATTGGATTGGAACTGCTTAAAGCAAGAAGATTGTCCCTTTGCATAGGCAGCAGTTAAGCTGGGGAAAGTTGTTTGCGTTCAGAGTTTGTTTGAACCTGATCTGCAGGCTTTGATAAATTCGTGCTTTAAGCAAGGATGGTCTTCATTTAGATTTATGTTTTAGCTGTTTCTAATTTTGTGTAATTTTTGAAATGATTTTATAGCATTTTAGCTATAAATTTTAGCGTGGGGATTTAAAATTGTTTTTAAAAGCATTTTGTCAACGTTTTTAATTTGTTGTTGTCTGGAAGCCCCCATGGATCCCACCCTGGGAGAAAGGCGGCTTCTGAATAAAGTAAACAATCAAATAAATAAATTCATCTACACTTTGTGTCCTCTTTGTGCTTTGCAGCTACAAGCCTTGTAGCATTTTAAAGACTGACATGTTTTATTACGTCGTATGCGTAGTCCAAGAAGGTGTGTGTCAGGAATAACATTTGTAAGCCTTTGAGATGTCAGAAGACTTGGTTATTTTGCTTGATGATAATCAGGAACTTCAAGGAAGATTTGTGTGTTGAATTGTCAAAGTGATCAAGGTTTATTTTCCTTCCTGAAATGACTTCTTGGTCTGTGATCCTAAACATGCTTATTCAGAAGTATATTTATTTGAATCAGGAGGGATTTACTTTAAATAAATGTGTTTAATATACTAGGGGGAAGCAAGAAGTTGGAATTTGCAGCAGCTGCAATGATTGTAGTTCTCTAAATCATTGTTTTCCTGAAGTACAATCCCATTTAATGTCCAATAGTGGCATTTTTTAATATACTGGTGAGCACATTGAGCTTCTTTCCTGTGATTTCTGACCGCACAGCTTGCCAGCCTTTGGGACTGATTATGGGATTTACATTGGATTATGTCTTTAGAGTAGCATCTTTCATTGCTTAATCTTTTTGATAATGTTTGGAATTAAATTCTTCCTTGAAGAAGCCCCCCCCCCCTTTCTAAAGAAACAAGAAACATTGTTTTTACCCATGAACATGTGAAATTGACCATGCTGTTGATTTTAAGAATTCAAAATTCTTCTGGCTGTATCTACAGATTTGTATTTCATGAAAGACATGTTTCTCAGAGACCTAAGGTGCACCTGGTATAGTTGTATGTGTGAAAGTTGCATTCAGAATATGCCTAACCCTGTCTTCAACCTGACTGCCCATTATCCCCAGCAAGCCATTGGTTGTCGGCAGTGTGAGTTGTAGTACAACACATGTAGAGGATTGGGGAAGGCTTGTTTAAATGTGCAAACAAATCATCCTGTGTGACTCCATCCATTTGCATTGGTCTTGGATACAGAAGGTATTTCATGATATATGATACCTGTTCTTTCCATGGCCCCCTTTTGCTCTTTTCAGCTTGGGTCTTCTTTGATCTGCTGCTAAACCATGATCTTTGAAACACTGCATCCTTAACGCCTTTTTATTTCTGCTAGAACCACAGATAGTCTGATTTTAATGTACTGGAAAGTACATCACATTAAACTCAAAGTAAACTCCATTGGAGGATGCATCTACAGTACACCTTAGAAATAATGTAGTTTGACACCACTTTTAAGTGTTGTAGCTCCATCCTATGGAATTCTGGAATTTTGGGTTTTGCAGGGTATTAAGCCTTCTCTACCAAAGAGTGTGGTTGCTTCACAAAACTACAACTCCCAGGATTCTTTAGGATGGAACCATGGCAGTTAAAGTGATGTCAAACCACATTATTTCTAAGGTGTAGATGCATTCTAAGTAAATGTATTTGGGTTCACTGACAATCAAAGGCTGGGGTTTCTGCTGTAACTTATGTGCATGTTTTAAAAAGTATTTGAAGGCCAATCTGTACATAAAGACAACCTGTCTGTGTGTAAGGACCTTATCACACTGAACGAATCCCACTCAGAAATGGGATTTAAAAGTAGAAAAAAACCTGAAAATGAGGGATGTTTTCCAGATGATGTTTCTTCCAAACAGAAATAATGTGAAAATAAAGCAAATGGAAAGTGAACAAAATGATACCTTTTTTACTTTTGGGAACTTCCCGAAAGTAAAACAGTGTTGTTTTTGTCCACTTTCCGTTTGCTTTATTTTCACATTATTTCTGTTTGGTGCAAACATGTCTGAAAAACATCCCATGGGTTGTTTGTGGGTTTTTTCAACTTTTAAATTCCCGTTTCTGAGAGGGATTCGTCTAGTGTGATAAGGCTGTAAGTCAGAGAAGGTTTTTTGACAGTATAGACATATCAGCCTCAGAGCCACCTCTAAGAGCCACCTCTAAACTACAGTATTCACAGTAGTCTACATGCCATCAGCTAGTCTTTTTAGCACTACCTTACAGAGCAGAGGCACAACAGTGAATGTGATTGCAATCTTTTTATGTATTAGTGGCTTAGTCCAGCCTGGAAAGTGGGGATGACAGCAGTGAATAACACTGTTGCAAGATGCTCTTTCAGCTTCACGACACCTGCTATAGGGTTTTGATGCCCCTGAGCAACAATACAGGGTTGTTGTAAATCCCTCATAGCATAATCTGCACTGTTGAGCATGAATTGTATAGCAAGAATATCCTCAGCTACTATCTCCCTTCCACACACCTCTAACTGGGAGTGTGAAATCAGTAAACTGCTTTCATTTGGAAGGTGTGTTTGGAAGGCTGTATTTACGATGTTTCACACTAAATAAGAAATGAGACAAGGAAACTCATCTCCCTACTATTACCCTACTATTACCCTTTACATTAATTTGGCAACAGGAATTGGGTAGACACACTAGTGCCCAATCCTGGTCTCAATATTTTGAATTTCTCTGGACATTTCTTACTTCTGTTTATGAAAAAGTACAATAACATCAAAATCCACAAAATCATACCAAAATGCACAATGTACATGTTGCAAGCTTTCACAGCTCCACTGGCTTCTTCATCAGACAAAGATGTTAAAAAATCATGCAGGATAATGAAAGCAAAATGACAATGTTTTTCATAGGCATGCATTTTGTCAAGATGTTGTGGTTGTTGTCCTCAGTTCAGATGGTTTGGAGGGGTATTCATGCAGGTGGGCTCCTCATCTTTCTGGCCATGTGGATACTGGGAGATTCTTAAAGTCCAGGAGAACCACATCTTAACAAAATGCTGGCCTATGACTAACATTCTTTTTTCCACTCCTGAATGATTTTTCACACTTTTGACTGATGAAGAAGCCAGTAGAGCTTCAAAAGCTTGCTAGATAGATAGATAGATAGATTGTGCATGCTAGTTGGCCAAATAAAGATATAACTGTTTTGTTACAGTTTTGACATTATTGTATGTCCAACATACAATGTTTTCTGTCTCTGGAGATATTTTAAAAATAAATATTTTTCAGTGTGAATCAAGAAATGTCATCAGTGAAGGTGTGCTCTCTGACTTTATGTGTGTGTGTGTGTGTGTGTGTGTGTGTGTGTGTGTGCATGCATATGGAGGAAGTAAGAGAAGGAAAGAAGTAGAGTAAGGAAATTATAGCCATGAGTCTTCCATTCTCTCTCTCTCTCTCTCTCTCTCTCTCTCACACACACACACACACAATCTCCAGGGAGAGACTTAACCTTCTCCTCAGTCTTTCCTCAGCAATGTTTTGAAGTCATCTAGGTGCTGTGTGTCTCTACTGAGCATCCTCGGTTCTCACTGGACTCTTTACATAGTATGACAGTGTTGGATTTTGTACAGATGTCCCTGTATGTACAGAATTAAATAAAATGGATCTCTTGAATCCCCCTTAACCCCCCCCCCCGCTTTTTATTTAATGTTTCTTCAACCTCCTGGTTGTGCATGGATGCTGCTGTTTTGGGCACTCATCCCTGCATTAATGAAAATAGGGAGTAAATTGTGTTTGGAGGGCGACAATGCATATTCAAACCTCTTCTTTCTTAGGCAGGACACTGTGGATGATTGTTGCTGTCCTGAATACATAAGAAGGGTATTGAATTTAAATTAGAATGTTGGATGATTTTCTGAAATTGCACATGTATCTATAAAAGAAAACAAATCATGTCTTGTTGACTTTATTGGAGGGTTGTGACCACAGTTTGTTGTATGATATTCAGTAGCTATATTGCTTTATACAAGTCCATCACTGTAATTTCCAGGCTGACAAATAATTAAAGGAAAACAAAAGAAAGTGGAGAAAACAAAGCATAAAAATTATTTTGGAAGACCAGTTACCTATTTCAGCCCTGAAAATGAATCCACTAATTTTTTTAGCCTATGAAGATTGTTTCTGATTCTCCTGCCCATCTAAACTACCAGGGTTTATTGTTTCTAGCATATCGTATCATAGAAGGAAGCAACCCTTCCCCATTTTAAAGAACTTTCCTTGTCTGGTTATCTGGAAGTGATGATAGGTATCTAATTGAAGGGATGTTGATCAACCTAACCTCTTCTGAGGAACAATTTCTTTCATCAGATTTGATAGGGATAACATTAAATATGAGCTGGGTTTACACAACCTCTGTTTTAAATAATTCTAAGCATTTCAAGCACTAGATCTTAAACATAAAAGTTAAACATAATTGGGCAGATATATAAAAAATTAAACATGGGTTTCACAAGATGAGCTGTAGCTATAAATTATACCAGGTGTGACTGATGGATAGCTGTCAAGACGTTTATAAAATGATTGTTTCATTCTGTCTTTGTCATGCTGCTCAGATCTATGTAACATTTTTGAGACAGCATCCAAGATGATTTATTTGAGTTGGATTTTGTTGAATTAGTTTTTTCCCCCCTCTGAAATTCTCAGTGCTCTTTTCCACTTAGTTTTCATCCAGTTCCTATTCAGGAATTGCTTCAGTTCCGCTCCCAAGTATGCTTATTTTAAAACCTTAGATGCATTCGGAGGTTTTTGGAATCCTTTGCAGAAGACACTTTTCTTTGATTGGGAAATGTAATACTTTTATATATAGTTGTTAAAGTATCCCTCTTTCCCAGCTCAAGTCATACTCATTTTAAAAGGAGTGTTGAAAAAAATAATGTGCACTGATACAATTATAGCAGCATTTTTCCCAGGGAAGGGGGAATATCCTGTGCTCAGCATTCCTTGCATTAGTGTGCATTTTATTTTTTTATTAACATCTTGCCTTTCTACCAGAAAGGGACCCAGGGACGATTCTGGTATAGGTTAAAGCAAAATAGTTACAGTATATAGTACAGAAGTTGCAAAACGACTAAACAAAACCAGTTGAGGTAAAAGTATTCTTCTAAACTTTTATTTTTCTACAAGCAAGTCTTTTTTTTTTCTTTTGTTAAAGCAACACCATGCATTTTATCAAGGCCTCTGGACTGATCCGGCTGGGCTCTTACGTCCACCACTCCCCCATTCTAATATTTGTCTCTAATATTTGAATGGATATATATATATATATATATATATCATCTTTGTTGTTGTTTAAATTCTGGTCTGTGTGTATGTGTCTGTCTTTCTAAGGAGCATATATACACTGGCAATAAGAGTCCAGTAATCTTAAAGTAGGGATACAGATTGTTAATAATACATAATGTGATGTGCTTCACCATTACCTTGCAGTTAATAAATTTGCCTTGTGGAAGATTAGGACAGACATTTCCACCCATATCAGAAACTGATGAGAAGGCACAATCCTGTCTACATTCATGTGGTTCAGAAAATGAGTTGACTGTCCTGTTAGCTCTTCCTTTCCCAACCCATGTGTTAGTCAGCACTGTCATAGCAATGATCATGGTGGGGTGGCTGCGGTAGCAGCGGAAAGCAGAATAGGCACCTGGACTGAGCAATTGTATGCTTGAGATGTAATGTTGTGTCTGCCCTGAGGTTCTATGATAATCAGAAGCTGCTGCCTGATCATTCTCCTGAAAGTAGGAATGGCTAAACAAAACATGGCTCTTCTGTCCATGGCTTGTGTATTGTGTTGTTTGAGCCCATCCCTGCGGCTTCCCAGGCAAGCTGGGTTGCTGGAGTTAAACATCACAATAGACAATTTGCAGGTAGAAGATATATGGGATTTTTTTTTTTAGCTGACCCCACTGGAATGGTTGGATTGGATGCACGAGCATGCTGTCTTGTCCTGAAAAACCAGAATTGGAAGAGGGGCATAAGAGCACTGCTGGATCAGTCCAGATATTTTAGTAATAGCCTTCGGTCCCCAAAATGGTCAATGAGTTGGATTTGGGAAACCCACTAGCAGTGTTACTGTCCCTTCCATCCAGCATTTTCCAGGGTCTGATACTCAGAAACACATTACCTCTTGTAATTACAGTGGACCCTTGTTATACACTGAGGTTAGGTTCTAAGATCCCCCGTGTATAACAAAATTCGTCTATGCTCAAGTCCCATTAAATATAATGACATAGCAAAATGGTGTCCCTTATAAAAAATGGAAAATCAAGGTTTGATATTTGAAATTTATACTTTTTTTGAATATTTTCAAACCATGGATGCTTGAATCCATGTATAAAAAATCTGTGTATAAGAAGGGTCGACTGTATATTCATAGTCATGCAGTCTAGTAAGTATTGATGGCCCCATCCTCCACGAATTCAGCTAATGCCCTTGTAAACCCATCCATGTTGGCAGCTATATATTGTGGCAATGAATTCCACAGTTTAACTATGTGCTGTGAAGAAGCATTTTCTTTTATTGGTCGTCAGTCTCTGACTACTCAATTTCAATGGATGATTCTAGGTTCTAGTATTATGAGAGGAGGAGAAGGGCTTCTTCCTATCTTCACCATGCATAATTCTATGAGCCTGAAGAACTCTTGATTTATCATGGTGCTTGTATTTGATTCTGTATGGCAGACTTGCAGTACAACATTTGAAACAGGATATACATCTTATATAGTTGGATATGGACACTCACCTAAGAGACAAACATCTTCAAGATTCAGTTGCATATACAAAGCTCAATCTTCATATTGTTTGTTATGTCCGATGGAGCTCAGTAATATTACTACATATAAACACAATACAATTGGTAGTTCTTAAAACAGTGCTTGGTTTGTTATTGGTTCAGATGACAACCATTAAAAAATTACCAGAATGTCTTTCAGGATAGTGCATTTAGATTCTTAACAGTTGTTGAAATATCCCCACATCACAGTTAGAAGAACCCTTGTTGTCTGCTTTTTTTGGCTCAGAAGTCAAATGTCTTACCCTAGCCAAAAAAGTATATTAAGTTTATGGGAGAGGGGAGGAGGACAAGGCAGGCAGGCAGCGCTTTTGTGGCTTAGCAGAAACCCATCCATAGTAGACAGGCCAAAGACAGCTTGATTTATTCAGACAAGCAGTCTCATTGAGTTAGTGGAAGGCAATTAATGGGATCTGAAGAATGTCTCTTCAGGTTTTCAAGGACTGGAAGAATGGTGGTAACAGCATGTGACCAACTAAGAAAAAACTATACCTAATTAGTGCTGTTAGCTTGATTCTAACATTATTAATATTGCAACTTCATTCATGTGAAAATGTTTGCATTAGAGGATTTGGTCATGGTTGGGGCAAGTATATAAGATAGCAAATCAGTTAGAAGAGTAAAAGCAATGAAAAGCCAGTAGTTTTTGAAAACACTTTTACATAGGGGTTCCCAGTTTTGGCAATAGTTTACTTAAATCAGGAGTGGGCAACTTTAGAGGGTCCAAGGGATTCTCCCCCCCCCTTATTTTATGACACCCAATGGATTGCATCCATCCCTTTTGTTGAAACATGGGTGCTTTCTGCACCGCCATTTGGGACGTCCTCCGGACGTCCCATTTTAAAAAAGGGGCGTCTCTTATAGACGCCCCTGGGCCTAGTACGGACTCCGTCCGTACAAGATGGCACCAGCCCTTCTACATGGCCGGCGCCATCTTTGCGTATCGGACGCTGAGTGTCCGTACGCGTCGCGCCGCTTGTGACGTAGCGAGCGCGCCCCTGGCGCCTCGCTACTTTCAAAAGCGGGAGGGAAAAAGAAGCTCCATTTTGGAGCTTCTTTTTTCGGTCCGCGCGGGAGTCGGGCCGTGTGAAGGCTCCAGCTCCCCCACGGACCTACTGGTGGCGGCGGCAGAGCGCCGCAAAGCGGCGGTCTGTACCCCGCCACGAAGTGATTTTTAGTTTCCCAGAAATGCTCATTGGAGCCTAAACACTGTAATTATGCACTTTTGTTACACTCTTATCTCGCTGGTACACGGGGGAGGGGGGCAGCCACTAAAATACAGTACTAGTCTAGATGCAGGTCAACTGGTTATTCCCATTAATTATACTGTACCACATATTACCAGGTTAATGGTCAATTTTCTGGTGGAGGCAACAAGATTATGGCTTAAATTTTAATAATGATCCTGAAGTTTTATTGTAAATGCATGTTGTTTTTCTATGCATAATAAAGGTTGACTGACTGACTGATTGGAATTATACTGTATATACCAATAACCAACCTACTTTCTGGGTTGTTGTTTTTTAACTTAAGCAAAGCAGTGTGATCCACTGCATAGTTTCATGGTTTTGGATCTTGATGGACTTGAGTTCAAAATAGGATATAGTTGATTATTTTCAACACAAAGTCTTCTTACTCTGTACTGATGATAGCTTTTCAGAGCATTAGGTGGCATTGTAAAGCTGTCACTGAGACGAATAAACCACAACAAACCTGGAGTTCATCTGATTTCTGGGCTCAAAATTGTCACTTTTGCTTCAGTTTTTTAAATTAACTATAGCTGATTTGAGGATGTCTTGTTTCAATAAATCACAGTTTAGATAACTATAAATTGTCAGATTTGGATAAAACAACAAGGGGTGGTCAATTGGAAATTATGAAGAAAGTTTCCTCTGTCCCAACAACCGTTAGGAATGGAGAGTGAGACATCTAAACATGGTGCATTGACTCATGATCCCTGGGCATACCATTTTTGTGAAGTTCTATAGAATTCTGAACTGTTGCATGGGAAAGATCAAATTATCTCCCTGAATTTTTAACTGCAGCTGCTTCAGTACACTTGTGTAATTTCTGTGCTTTCGTGTCATTTTCAGTAGAGCCCATGGTGAATAAAAAGGACCTTTCCAATCTTTGAGTTGTTTTAATAGGTTTTATCAATATATGTGAAAAGAAATTCACATATAGCCTGAGTCTCCCTTATCTAGGGTTGCCATAACCCGGTTGCAACCGGGTTTTTCCCGGTTTTGGCTGCACCTGCCCGGTCACGGCACGGGTGCAGCCAAAAACCGGGAAAAGCCCGGTTGCAGCGGGGTTGCTGGGCAACCCTGGGGCCTCGCTGCCCTCCTCCTCCTCCACCGCGCATGGCCGCATGGAGGAAGAGGAGGGCAGCGAGGCCTGGGGCAGAGGAGGCTGCAGGGAGGTGGCGCCTCCTGCGCACAGCCGCGCCAACCTCC
>NC_056522.1:282015452-282163863 GCF_019175285.1 Sceloporus undulatus | reverse complement strand
TGGCAGCTCCAGTTTGGACTCTTTGGGTAGGGCCAGCCATGACAGATATAATAGCATGCAACTGCAGAGTTTCAGAGATCAATTAACACTAGTGGTAAGTAACGAAACTCAGTGCCATTGCCATTTAGTTATACAGGTTCAGTCTCACTTATCTGGAAATCTGAAATCCTCGAAAACCCAAAACATTCTTCATGGGTGGCTGTGGTAGTGATGCCTTTGCTTTCTGATGGCTCAGTATATACCAACTTTGTTTCATGCACAAAAGTATTTAAAATATTGTATAAAATTACCTTCTGGTTATGTGTATAATGTATGTATGAAACATAAATGAAACTTGTGTTTAGACTTGGGTCCCATCTCCATATATACATATATACATATATACAGATACAGTGATTGCAAAATCCTCCCCGCAAAAAGATCCAAAACACTAGTCCAAAGTCCAAAACATGTCACAAGTATTTCAAATAAGAGAGACTCAACCTTTACCTGTAATAAACAAGCAATTTGGTACAGGGGTTTTGTTTGCTTCTTTTTATCTTTAAACTAGAGTTGGTATCAAAGCAGTCTCACTGGTCTTGCTTGATTTTTAAAGTAAGCTGTCATGGAACCTAAAATCCTATTTTAGTAGTGTGTTGTTAATATACAGATGTGAACACAATTTTAAACAAATCCTAGAACATATCTCCTTTATAGAAAAGTAAAGTTTCTGAGACATATAAAAGAAATTTATGCAACTGGTTTAGTTCAAGATGATATACTTGAGTTAATTAACTTCAGCCAAGTATTAACTGTAATATTGAGGCTCATAACCTTATTAGTTTCAGTGGAGAATGTTTGAGTTTTAGGTAATGGGGCAAAAAAGCTGCTGTACAGTAATAAATGGGAAATAGCTTTGGAGATAAAGACTAGAAGATATCTGTTAATAAGATCTTCAGGGTTCCTGCAAACAGTTTGTCCCCTTTTCACTAGCGCTTTACATAATGGTGACACTGCAGATTTTAGTGCTTTATATAGCGTCTAACATTACTGAATATAAAATTGAATTATTTAGTTACAACAAGGCATCTGTAGTTATTACTTTAAAATTATGTCGTTTAATTAGGAAGCAAAAAAGCAGTGTCTTAGACCTTGTGAGAAAGTTTATTTCACTTGCATTTGCTGTTCCTTTCTATTTCCTGGTTTAGTATTACCCCCTCCTCCTTTTAAAAATTTAATTCAACAACCCATTTACCAGCTGAAATCTTCATTTGCCAAATTGATTGGAGGGGGAAATATTTTATTTGCATGTCACAGTTGAAAACTTGTGGATACTCTGGGGCTGCTGCCAAGTAGTAGTGATCATACATGCCAAATCCCTCCTGGCCTGCCTGCATAGATATCCTTCCACAGAACAACACAACAACACCTTGAGAAAATGCAGGCCTGTGACTAACATCGTAATCTGATAATTTTTAACATCTTTGCCTGATGAAGAAGCCAGTGGAGCTTTGAAAGCTTGCACCGTGCATTTTGCGCATTTTGGTTGTTTGAATAAAGGTATCACTGTTTTGTGGATTTTGAATGTTGTTATACATCACTGGAAGAGATGAAAATTATCTCAAACTGCAAAAACTGTGTTAAAAATGAGTCTCTGTTTACTTTAATCAGTAACTTCTATGTCCTTATGGGCTGGGTTTAGGCAAAGAGTTTTCAAACTCAGCCCATACACAATGGCTGGTAATTGTGGCTTATCTTGTGATATAGTCCTATCATGTCTATTCAGTCATATGCCCAGTGACTTCAACAGGGTGCCTTCCCAGGTAAGCATATAGGATTGAGGACTAAGGGTTGCAGTAAAGATTACATGTGAGCAATGTTTGTACTGTTTAGGGGAAAATACCATATAAAAACATATGTGTACACAGGTTTTCAGTTGTGAAGTGCAACAATTTTATGATAAAGCTTCTCATTTTGCACCTAAGACGTTCATTAACACAGAGTCCGTGTCACCCAGTGCAGTAACTCATGGTGTCACCCCCTCCCCATTGCCCTCCTCCGTTAACACGCCATACAGAATCCTTAGTAATGCTTTTTGCACTGATGTACATTGTAATACCCATATACCAATGAATATAATGCTAATGGTTGTGACACAATTACAACTATTGACACAGCAGTTCACAAAATTAAAATTATATCTTCAAATTACAATATCATGTGCACAACATAAATGTATTTACATATACATAGGAGTTTATCACACAAGAGGAATTTCTCTTAATTTCGAATGAAAAAAAGGTGGGGCCAGAACGCATTCATGTGAATTCGCTAGTTCAGTGAATTTACGTGAATTCAAATTGCATTCAAACTGACTTCCCATTGCACAAAAATTGCCATTGCCCGAAATTGCATATGATCACCTCTCACGAAATAACATGAAACTCCATGATTGCATTTGGACTGACTTCCCTTTGCCCGAAATTGCATGTGGTAGTCTATCACGCAATAACGTGAAACCCCATGATTGCGTTTGTATTGCCATTGGATTATACTTACTATTTCCCTTGTCTGATAATGTCCATAGTGAAGATTTGGTTAAAATGTGATGTTTTTAAAGAAAATTTTAAAAGAACATTTTTTTAAAAAAAATAGATTTTTAATTTTTAAAAAATTAATTTTAAAAAAATCTGGGGCCTCTCTTTTCTCCTCCCAATGAGCTTCACCCCACTCCCACCATTTGCTAAAGCATTTTAAAGGGACGCAGGTGAATGCCACAGCCTGTTTCTTCCAAATTGTAGGTGTTTGAGTAGCAGTGGTGTCACACACCCCTTTTGGGTGTCACCTGGTGCAGTTTGCCACTGTGATGCCACTTCATTAACAGTTTGGTGAAACTTCTGCTTCAGGCTCATTATTCTGTCTGTAAAGTGGGAAACAGGTCTAAATCCACTTAGTACCAACTAGAATAGATCCACTGAAACAATGAGGTTTGGGGAAATCAATATCTACTAAGTACTACAGTTTCTCTGTGCCCTTTTGTTTAAATTCTTTGGAATAAAAGACATGTTGTACTCTAGCCTTTGAGTCTTTTGAAAATGACTTACTGGTAGATTATCTGGAGGACTGCTATTTTAGATGAATGAACTATTAATTATTGGTCTTTGAAACCTAAGCAAATGTCATGGAAAAATGACATTTTTCCTATGACATTTGCTTAGGTTTTCAAGATGAATATATTAATCTACAGGTCACTTTTGTTTTCAGTACTAATAAAGAATGGTCATGTATTTTTGCATTAGAGCATCAAATTAATCAGAAATAATGTTTTGCCCACTGTAAATCAAAATCTAAGGTGTTTCTCAGCAAAATAATGAAAACCAAGTGAAATGCAGTTTAGGGTTACAAGCAGACATTAGTGAGGAAAATTAAATGCAGAAAAACAGTGGCCCTTTTGGCTTGATTTTGAAAAGTAAAAGTAGCACCAAGTCTTTCATTCATTACCATTACAATTTGTGTTGTCATTATGTCTTGGAAGTTCTACTTAAAATACATGAAGTTATTACTTGTTGTCCACAGGGACTATCTTTCATATTTGTGGAGTTTTAAGAGAGTCACCATTGTTAGTGGTTTAAGCATTGAACTGCAACTCTGGAGGCTAGGATTCGAATCCCCACTCAGCCATGGAAACCCACTAGATAACCTTAGGCAAGTCATACTCTCTCCACCACAGAAGGAGGCAGAGGTAGCATTCCCTGAACAAATCTTGCTAAGAAAACCCTGTGACAGGGTTGCCATAATTCTGAAACAACTTGAAGGCACACAACCCTAAGAAGATAAAATTGCACCAAACGAAGAAACTCACCAGTGCATATTAAGAACACGAGTTTTCTGTTTTTGGCTTTTTGACAATCATGTTGGTGTTAAGTCACACAGTCACTCTTTTTTAGCAAATGATTTTGTGTTTTTGGTGTGCATGCATAATACAAAGACCCATTTACTGATTATGTTTATTTGGTCTAAAACAGTATATGGGAAGCTAATATGGTCATTCGTAAAAGATGATTGCACCCGTGTTGGGATGCTTCTGTGTTTTTTAAGTTATGGCATCCCTGATTATTAGCCCCACTTTAGATCCTTGGACACAGCAGAAGGCTATTTGTTTGCTAATGTAAATGAAGATTTTCAGTGGGGAAGATAATAATCCCACTGTAATCTCAAAGCTTGGATTTCTGATCTTGAATATGTTCCTTTAGTTGTCCATAGTGGAACAGAGCATTTAATTTATGCACTTCCAACATAGAGCTGTGTACTAGCAAAAGAATACATCTACCATCAAAGGAAGGAATTATTTTTGCCACCTCAGCAGCTCATGCTGAATAGTAAACTCAGCATACTAACTACCCTGTAAAAATGGTAGCTGTATGTTTTTATATACCATCTTGAGGGGCCCTTGTTAATGTAAAAGTGTTGCTTATAAACATTTTTATGTTTATAAAAAGTAAGTGAAGCTATATTTATAGACTTTAGTTTGTGAAGCAATATAGATATAATATATAGTATAGGTAAATGAAGGTAGTCTGGGGCCATCTTAAAATGTGTGCTGCCTTATGCATAAATGTATTTTCTTTTCTCAGCATTTTATAATATTAGAATCATAGAATCATAGAATCATAGAGTTGGAAGAGACCACTAGGGCCATCCAGTCCAACCCCCTGCCATGCAGGAAATCTAAATCAAAGCATCCCTGACAGATGGCCATCCAGCCTCTGTTTAAAGACCTCCAAGGAAGGAGACTCTATCACCCTCCGAGGGAGTGCATTCCACTGTCGAACAGCCCTTACTGTCAGGAAGTTCCTCCTAATGTTCAGGTGGAATCTCTTTTCCTGTTAATATATTAACAATATACAATATACAATAGAAACAGATTGCTTAATGTTACATTTTCCCCACATGTTATTGAAACACTTGCCTATTTTGCTGTTTAAACAATAATGATAGATACAATTTTGATATGCATTTTCCTTCTGTCACAGTCGTCTATTTGAAATTATCCCACCTTACTCTGTTCTGTGACATCATGTATTATTATTATTATTATTATTATTATTATTATTATTATTATTCTATTTATTTATACCTTGCCTTCCTCCAGTACAGGGACTCATGGTGGCTAACAAAATTTAAACAGTATAAGTTAAAACAGTATGAAATATTAAAAATACAAAGTTTAAAAAATAATTAAACAATTCAAACAATTCAAACATTACATTATAACATTTTAAAATTTAAAACTCTTTAAAAAAAACATGTCAGTATACAAAAGCCTGGCAACATGAAAGATTTATCTGCTGTTGCAAAGAAAGCAAAGATAGAGCCACCCTGGCCTCTCTAGGGAGGGAGTTACAGAGCTTGGGAACAGCCACCGAGAAGGCCCTTTCCCTTGTTCCCACCAAATGAGCCTGACACAGAGAGAAGGGCCTCTCCAGATGATCACAAGACTTTAGTGGGCTCATACAGGGAGATACAGTCCTTCAAATAACCTGTACCCAAGCCATATAGGGTTTTATAGGTCAAGACCAGCACTTTGAATTGTGCCTGGAAACGGACTGACAGTCAATGGAGCTGTCATAACAAGGGAGTTGCATGCTCCCTATAGCCAACTCCGGTTACAGCTCAGGTTTCTGAGCACTTTTTACCATTACCTTTTTTAAGTTTCAAAAGCAACCCCACATATTTATTTATTTATTTACTGTATTTATACCCCGCTTTTCAGCCAGAAAGGCTCTCAGAGTGGCTTACAGATAATTAATTGGACATTTACCTGCCCTCAGGTTTACAATCTAAAAAGAGTGCCTTATAGTAATGCAAATGGGGTGTAACCAAGGCATGTATCACCATGGCCAAATCTGACCTCTTTAGGAATGGGTGCAATTGGCACATGAGTTTTAGCAAAAGCACTCCTGGTCACCACCTGGGCTTCCAGGATTCAGCACTGAATCCAGAAGTACCCCTGTGTAACCCCATCTAACACAGACTGACTCCCTATTCCGAGGCCTGTCTTTCGACTGACCAGGAGCACCTCTGTCTTGTCTGAATTAAGCTTCAATTTGTGAGCCCTCATCCAGTCCATTACAGCGGCCAGACACCAGTTTAGGACATGAACACCTTCCTTAAAATTGGGTGGAAAGGAATGATAGAGCTAGGTATCACCAGCATACAGGTGACACCTTATTCCAAAACACATGTGGTTTTTCAGTGGCTGAAAGATATATGTGGGAAGGGATATGTTTGTGTGTCCTTGTTATCCCATATCAGAGGGTTACTTGATCTTTCAATTTGTACAGTCTGAGAATGTGGACAGGATCTTTGGGGAAGTGAGAGCTGCCATGTGTGTGCCAGACCCTTGCCATTCGTGGCTCATTCTTGGCCAAAGGGGCACTGGCTGAGTGTGTAACGGGGGTAAACTCCTTACAAGAAAACAGAGTTACAACTTGCCTAAAAGAGGCAGTTGTAGGGTCTCTTTTGAAAAAGCCTTCTCCCATTTCCACTCTTATGGATAATTGTCATGCAGTGTCCAACATTTCATTTTGGGGCAAAGTATCAGAGCATGTGGTGGTCTCCAAGCTCCAGAAATACCAGTATAAAATAATGTTTATTTACTTCAGCCTGTTTTCATGCCTGGTTATAAGGCAGAGATTACTTTGATTGCCTCTGAGGATGAGCTATGTCCACAAATGGGCAGGGGAGTGTCCCCATCTTGTTTCTTCTGTACCTCTCAGTGGCTTTCAGTACCATCGAGCATGGTATCCTTCTAAGCTGCCTCTCTGGGATGGGTTTTGGAGTCACTGTTTTGCAGTAGCTCTGTCTCTTCATTGTGTTAACAAGACCAGAAACTGGCGCTGCCAGAGTCCTGTGCAGCTCCTTGACTTATGACTTGTGAAGACCTGTGGAGGGATCTGTTCTGCCTCCTCATGCTGTTCGATATCTATATGAAACTGCTGGGGAGATTGTCTCAAGATTTGAAGTTAGTGCCACAGGTAGTCAACAATGTTTCTCTATTGCACTTAACACCAAGGATGCTGTTTCATTTCCAAACCAGTGACTGGCATCAGTAATGGACTGGATGAAGGTAAACAAATTGAAACTTAATCCACATGATGTGGTGGTTTGAGCACTGGACTATGAATCTGGAGGCCAGGGTTCAAATCTCCATTCAAGCATAAAAACCCACTGAATGATCTTGGGCAAGTCGCACTCTCTCAGCCTCGGGATGCCAATGGCAAACTCCACCTGAAGATAAGATTGCCTTAGGGTCACCATAAGTCAAAAATGACTTGGAGGCACACAACAACCAAGCAAAACAAAGGTACTCCTCATCACTTGAAAGGCAGATATAACCCCATCCAGCACAGGTATTCATCCTGTGCTGGATGGTGCTACCCTCCCCCTTCAGTTGCAGGTCCACAGTTAGGGTGTATTCCTGTACTCAGCTTTCAGCCTGCAGTTTTCTTTGGTAGCTGGGAGTGCTTTTGCACACATAAAGCTTGTATCTTAACTCCATCCATTAGTGGAGACACCTCATCTGGCAACAGTGGTACATGCCTTTGGAGACTCTTCAGAAATGTGTATTGATACAAATGTGTATTGATTAGACCGTTGTGCACTGGGCACCATTGGGCAACAATGCACATTAGTCAGTCACTTTTTCACCTGTGCTGCGTAGTAATATAAAAGCAGTCTTTTACTGGATATGGATGCTATGCAATTGCATGATTCTGATTCCTGCAGAGGGGAGTTTACTGGCAAAAGTGCAACACCCCAAGAGCATTGCAGCCCTTATGTTTTTTTGCTATATTGTACTTGTTTTAAATTACAAGACATTTTGTCTTCACCATGAGTACCACTTTTGAGGGAAAAGCAAGGAACAGATGATGATTGATGATGATGATATGTAGAAGGCTCCATATTTTCAATGTTATTTCTATTTTTGTTTCCATTACTTAATTATTTCTCCTTTGTCAAGGCCATTCTAGGAATAACAGAACATCTCTGATTTATATGTAGTAACTCCAGGTATTTTAAGCACAGTTGTGGCATAGTCAAATCCTCTGTAGTTTTAATGTGTCTTCTCCTTGGTACTAAGATCAAACAGGTGATGCAAGAGCTGCTGGTCTAGTCTATCCTAAATGGATTTAGTTCAATCAGACAAAGAGGGGGGGGGGGTTGCTAAGAAGTGGACAAAATCCAAGTATAATAAAGTGAGTACTGTTAAATTCAAAGAGAGTTGCTCCCAGGAAAGTGAATGCATTGCTGTCTTAGAAAACAAGTCTTTCAGGACCTTTGCCTTTTGAATATTGTGCTCACCTAGAACTATGATATCATTTATATATAATCGTTGACTATTACTTGAGTATGTCTATTTCAGTAATATTTCTCAGGAATGTTTTTTATTTCTTTGCTTAGTACAAAACTGTACTTTACAACTCCCTATATTGTTACTGATTTCAGCTGTATTTTTGGCCTTGATTTAAGTTGTTTTGAAGCTTTATTTAGAATGAGCCGAGAGAGACTGTTTTAGTTTAAAGCTATGTTTTGCTTTTGATCTAGATCCTGTGATGTGTCTGCTTCCAAATTGATAGGAAATCATATGAGAGGCAGTGTAAGACTGTTCTTTTTATTCACTGGAAGTAGTAGAGGAAGAAAGGAACATTGCTAAATTTTTATGCAATTGAGAATCTTTATATTTCAGAAAGTGTTTATATTTGTATTTCAATGTATTTCTAATTAAATAATCTATCTTCCAATCTACTTCATTAACATATGAAACAAATATTTTAAAACAGGGGTTATTACGTTCTTTGTTCAATGGACAAAGCATTTTGTTCTGAGACAGTTGATATTTTAAAAACTTTTTTCGAACTATTATGCTTGATTTCTGTCTGCATTTTGTTTTAACCTGGGTTGTTCACAGTGTTTAGCATCTCTATTCAAAAATAAGTCAGTGGAACTTAACAGGTGTGTATAAACTGGGTGTTATTTTGGGATGCAGTGGTTTAGTGGTTAAGATGCCAATTCTGATGATCATAAGCTCAGAAGGTCGGCAGTTCGAGGCACAAGTACTCCCATCACTAGTCTCAGCTTCTGCCAGCCTAACAGTTCAAAAGCATGCAAATGTAAGTAAATAAATAGCACTTTGGTGGGAAGGTAACAGTGTTTGGTGCAGTCATGCTGGCCATGACTACCGGAGCTGTCTTCAGACAACACTGGCTCTTTGGCTTAGTAATGGAGATGAGCGCCACCCCCTACAGTCAGTTATGAATAGATGTTCATGTCAAGAGACTACGTTTACCTTTACCTTTATAAATTGTAGCCATTGGTGACTAAGGTCAGTGTTGCCTTCCTCTCTAATATAATGCTGCCCAGCACGGGAATAAATCCTTATATTTTCAACTGATTTTAAAACAGACACTATCCAATCACTGGTGTGGTCCTTAACTTGGCTTAGAATCTCCACCGCTAATTTGTATTTGTACCCATGGCAGAAAACCCCACAAGCACTTCTCACTGACAATAAAAATATAACAATAATAATTATCAATTTGCTAACACTTTATGGTACCCAAAGTGAGTTTCCACTCGATAATGGTTGATCCAGCTCTTTGAGAGGCAGCACTATTTAAATACTTTCCCCCTCTGTTACAGCCTGTTATTTTGGGAAACATAACACTGTAGTTTTACATTACCCCATGGTCAACATTTGCTCTGTGACTTCCCACAGAGCTGCTACGGTATTAATTGCCCATTTTCTTAGGTGGAAGGGACAATTCTGCACAGATGGCTGAGTGGATACAGATGCTTCTGCCAATGAGATGAGACAGAAAGACTTTGTCCACATACCCACTGCAGATTTTTGTAACATCTCCACCCTCTCATGGGTACCCCTTGGTTAATGCTCCTGCTTTTCTTATATTAAAATATGTATTCTTCATTACATAGATTATTTTTTATCTTTAGATTAAAAAAAGATTTCAAAAGACAGGAGTTAAATGTTTTGCCTGTCATGGTTTATAACTGCTAATTAAACCTTGTTACTGAAGTAATAGGCAGTCCCTTTTTCAAAGCTCTAGCTTTAGCACAAGCCTTATTGTTTCCTCACATTGTTTGTCCATTTGATATTATGCTTTCTTTCATCTCCTATCACTTCAGAGATAAAGGTGTGAAAATGAGTCAGCTCACAGGTTCTGCTTCTTCATTTCCTTATTTCCATAATGCCATTTATTTCTTTGACTTTCTCACACATAATTAATATTATCATTCTTTTTGTTTATCTGGAAGTTTTTCACTTTGTAATGTATGCTACACAGATCAAGAAAATAGAGAGTCCCTGTACCAGAAGGGAAGCTAAAAAAAAAAGACAGAAGAAATCAGGACCACCAAGGTGTAATGGCCACCTCAAGGAAATATCAGGACATAACCCACTGTCCATTCATGTCTGCCAAGGCAACAGAGATGCATGCCCCACCCTCCTGAATTCTTGGCTAGGCTGTTACCTTCAGCTATCATTGTCAGTACTGAGACTCAGTGCCAGTCTGGTTGGTTTTTCTATGTAGAATGGAAACTCATGCAGAAAATGTCTTGAGTTTGTATCTTCTATTGGACCAGCTTCAGGTCTCAAAATAAGACTATATGGGTTAATGCTACTTTGCTGGAGTTACACACTCCCTACCCTGACAACTGTCCAGTGGGCATTTGTAAAAATGAGTAATTCTGCCTAGCAAATGACTAAATCCTTATATATTGTTTAAAACACACACACACTCCAGTCACTGTTGTGGTCCTTAACTTGGATTAGAATCCCTTCTTTGCCAATTAAGTAATTTCTCTGTCTCCCTAAATAGTTTTGTGGATTAATTAGCTTTGAAGTAATAGTGCAGATGGAGGGTATGGGTCTTAAGCTTGAACAGCAAATACAGTAGAACATTTTACAATGAGAGGTTCACACAATCCTCTCTATTTGACGAAAGTACATTGGAGGCTATACGGATTAATGCTACTTTGCTGGGGCTACACACTCCCTACCCTGACAACTGCCCAGTGGACATTTGTAAAAATGAGTTACCCATGTATCTCAGTGTGTACATAAAGGCACCCTGAATGGCCTGCGTGTCATCTAGAATGTAGGAGATCTGCATTTGTGTAGATGTGTTATTTTAGCAGATATCTGCAAAATTACATGCCATTTTTGAGGAGACATATTTGAAATCACAACTCTGGGAGGAATTTGCTGCAGCCTATACAAACTAGGCTGACTGCAACCAACCAGAGGACCTTTTCTTCAACTGCTCCCAGATTATGGCCTGCCGGAGGAGATGTGTCATATTAGCAGCTTAGACAGCTTTAAAAAGGCTGTCAAAACAGATCTCTTCCGACAGACCTTTCCTGAATAGTTAACCCGGCCACCAACAAACTGAATAGGCTGTAGCCCTACTCATTTGCTCTTGTTTATTTTAATGTATGCTTTTAATAGTTAATTATTTAATTTGATGTTTTAAGGGAGGGTGGAAAGTATTGGGATATGGAGGTTTGTATGTATGTTTTAATCTATAAGCCGCCTCGATTGTCATGGACAGAGAGGCGGAATATAAATAAAGTTTTTATTGTTGTTGTTGACTGATCAATTGTTTCTGCTGATGTGGGAAATGATATGGGCAAGCAAAAAATGCTGGAGAGAGAGGTTGTACCTGAGTCTTCCCGCTAATACAAACTGTTCATTCTTTTCACTTTTTCTCTCTCCATCCAGTTCTGAGATTGAAATAAGACCGGCTGGTTAAAGAAAAGGGAGGAGTAAGACTGAGGAGATCTGACAGGCAGCAGAAGGGTTTAGCAAACACCCCCTTACTGTTTATATGTTTGCTGTGGTAATGTAGTTCCACACTGAGCTAAGCTTGGATGCTCAGCTAAGGATACTGAGAACAGCCTTATGTTGTCAGACTGCCAATTCAACACTACTGACTGTCTCTGTGACGGGCAGAATTTTGGGGGAAAGTGTGGCTGGGGATGGATAATGCAAAACAACATATTGCTATATCTGTTAAAGATGATAGTTGTTCAATTAAAGTGAAATGCTTGCAATCACGTAATTCAAACAAAAACAGTAAATCAGTCCATCATGGGGCTGTATAATGAAGCAAATATGGAAGTGGAACAGTATGCAGTCATCCCTCCCTATTAACAGATTTTTTAAATGTATGGATTCACCCATCTATGGCTTGAGATCCACACACACACACACACACACACACACACACACAATTCCAGATTGCCATTTCATATAAGGAATACCATTTTACTATGTCATTGTAGTTAATGGGATGAGCATCCATGGTTTTTGGAATCCACAGGGTGTCCTGGAACCAAACTAGAGTGGATACAAAGGGCCCACTGTATTAACTTCATAATTCGATATACAGTTCCACATACATATTGGCTAGATACATATTTCATGAGATATTAAAATCTTGGTAAATTTGAAGGTATAGTATAATGTTGCTACCATGTGAACAGAGTACATGGAAACCAGAAATATGCCTTGAAAATTGGCCTTATCTGTACAGCTTTTTATATGAATCCTTTCTGCAGAAAGGAAGCAATCAGAGCAAGATTATAAAATGAGATAATTACCAGCATCACCTCTTTCCTGTGCGATATTTCTTTTGTATGTATTTTTGTTGCGTTGTTTTATACCTGATTTTATATAACTGTCAAGATATATGTTTCATGAAATAACATTATTGCCCTTTTATATATTTTATGGCACTATTGATTGATGTATCACCTCATATACGCTTTTTCACTTTCACATTTGCTTAATGATTTATTCTCATGGTAGGCTGTTTTATTGTGTTTGTTTGAGTTTCATGCTAGCAAGCATTTTATTTGATCTGTTTATTTAAACTCATGTTTTATGAATAATTGTTCAGGTGAATAATTGTGAACAATTGTGAATATTAATTGTTCTTATTTTTGAGAGCATCTTATTTTTAAAGGGGGTCATAGATTTTAAAACATTGGGTTTTATTTTTGTTTTTTGTTTTTACCAAACTTAAAGGTAATTTCTTTATTTCTCTTTTAAGAAAGAGATCATGAAACAATAAAACTTGAGAAATTTCTCAGGATAAATTTGTTTCAGACAACATTAAATTCATTTTCTTCCTTTATCCAATCTCCTGTGGAGGCTGTTCATACAGAATTGTTTTTTCCCCAGGTTCAAAGGAACATCCCTTAGCACCACCTGAGTTTGCAGGCTTAAATTATTGCACATGAGTTATGAAGATCAGGAAACATAAATAAGTACAGTAACATCCAATATCCACAAAACAATGGTACCTTTGTTTGACCAACTAAAATGCACAAAATACATGATGCAAGCTTTTGAAGCTCCACTGGCTTCTTTATTAGGCAAAAGTGTCAAGAATCTTTCAGGATAATTTTTTTTAAGGATAATGTTAGCTGTAGGCCTGCCTTTTGTGAAGATGTTGTCATTGTGATATTGGAGATTGTTGCACTGCCTTTTTCTCTCCTTCCCTTCCAACCTTGGTGTGGGATGAAAACTTTTAAGCACAGATTTTATTACATGCCTCCGTGCCCAGGTCAGAGGTACCCGATCCGGGATTCTTCCGTACTTTGCAAAGAATGGGAAAGTCCATTCTTTCAAAAAGTGTTGGACAAGTCTGGGTCGGGTATGGGTTGCCATGATTGGGTATGGGATGCCTCTGACCTGGGCACGGAGGCGTGCAATAAAATCCGTACTTAAAAGTGTTTATCCTGCGCCGAGGTTGGTATGGAAAGATGGAAAAGGGCAGTGCAATAATCTCCATTGATATTGTGTTGAGAGGATGTAGAGGAATATCTGTGCAGGCAGGCCTCTCTTCCCTGGCCATATGGCATATGGCACTAGGAACAAAGCATTCTAGAGCCCAGGAAATAACATTTGAATTCCATTAGCAATACAAAAAAGGTGCTTCCTCTGAGATGCAAAATGTTTGTGGTCCTTGTGAGGTCACAACCCCCTTTGTTAAGCGGAGAACATTGCAACTCTCAAGAAAATTCTCCATGCTTTTGTATTAGGAACATTTTGGTGCTGTTTTTGTAAATCATGCCAAATGTAATCCCAGTTTTTTTAAAAAAAACAAACCAGTTTTCTTTGTTGGAGGTAGAACTCTCAAATAGGAAAGTCCCAATCTGTTGGCTCTCTCTTTAGGATTCCCCTGTTGTGGCTAAAATGTGGTATATTCACATCCAGGAAACATATTCCTGGAACCTTTAATATAGCTTTTTGCCACCTCCTTGAATTAGCTGTTCATTCATATATGGTAGTGTCAGATCACACCTGACTGAACAACTGACTAGCTTTAGAGAGTTGGGCAAGGGCTTGTGGATTTCTAATAATGATCCATCTGACCACAATTGCTTTAGGGTGGATTAGGCTTTTCCTATCATAACCAATATCCATTCCTTTCATTATAGCCTCCCTGACCTGCAACTCCAGCTGGTTCATTTGCTAACAAGCTGTTACTGTGAAGAGTGATTACATATGAACATGTGTAAAATAAGTTACTTCCATTCTCAAATTAATTCTCTCTTAAATATAAGCTGAAGAATACTCATGATGGCAGTCTATCTCTGGTACACTGTTTTTGTTTTTACAAAATGAAACAACAAGTAAGCTGGGAAGACAAACAAAATAGCTGATGAGATAACAAGAGGTATGGTTACCTAGTGCATGAAGCTAAGTATGTGGGTTGAGCTTTTCAGTCGTTTACCTTCCACAGTGCTTATATACACATGGCTGTGCTACAGATCTGTCGAAAACTTCATTAGATATATACTGTTCAAGAATACCTCAGGACAGATGTCTGAGTGAGGCATTCTCTTTGGCTGCTTCTGTCACTTATGGGAACATTCTGCTCCCTTAAATTCATGCATTTTGGCTGTGGCACTCTGTGTTAGAAAGATATTGAAGCCTTGAAATATATTGTAATAGATTGGTTTGAATAACTTCTGAAGAAACCAGTCCAGTCCAGTGCTTCTGATTGCAAAGAGATTCATTTTCTCCTCCCAATTCTGTAACTGTTGATTCTAAGATTATATGCTGTATTTGCACAGGTCAGAATATTCTGGAGCAGTGGGGAGTATTCTGGCCCCAGAGCTGCCCTATGACTGGGCACTTTTGCCAGGCAGCTATTCATATGTACATGCTGCATGGTGCAGCCACTTCCACTGTGATCCCCTTGCTCTTAGGTCTGAACAAGACACCCAGCCATGTGAGCAAGACACCCAGCCTTGTTCTGACCTCAAAGCAAGTGACCAAATGGCACAGAGAGATGTATTGTAAACAGCTGCCTGGTGTCACAATGGAGGGCTCCAGATCTTCTGGGAATATTTGGAGCAAAAAGTGAGATTTCAATTTGTTATAAGGGGTTGTATCTGATGTTCAGTGCTGAACTGTCTGGATGTCATCCAGACTGTTTACACCAGAACTAGGGTTTGGGCCATGCATTGTGCATACACCTCGCCAAGATGGTGGTGTGGGGACATTTGATATGGCCCATGCAGACAGGGCTTTCAATACGCAGAGCTGTCAGTTGAGTTACTTTGATGGGAATTTGACAATTTGTGGTTGATAATTGGTAGCAACCTTCTGTTGAAGGAAACTGGGATTGCAACAGAAGGTGCAGTGGTTGATTCACTTTTCTTATACCCCTCTTTAGAAAATGTATTCAATTCAGAATTTTGTGATTATTGCTGGAGTCTGTGTGTGAGGCAGGGACATTTTTATGGCTCTAGAAATTTAAGCAGACCAAGGGTGAATTATTGCCAGAGACTGGTGGGCTACATTGGCCTCCTGGAAAACCTTGGATAACCACAGCCCCACCTGTGCTCTCCCCTTCACCACACACCCCACTGTCATAATGTTTTACATATTATATGTATGTATGTATGTATGTATATCTCACACTAAAAATCACAATTTTTCCCCCAATACACAAGGAAAGCTTCTGTTTAATTAGGAGGTAAATTGGAATTTGGCTTCCAGTTTATCCCTAGTTTTAGACCTCTTCTAGACCTAATACAGTCTGGAGATCACAGAAGGTGTTTGTGTGTGGGACAGTCATTTTTAGTTTTTAAAATTTGGGAAGAAATGATTGGAAGAGGCTAACAGGCACTTGGGGACCTCATAGAATCATAGAGTTGGAAGAGACCACACGGGCCATCCAGTCCAACCCCCTGCCATGCAGGAAATCCAAATCAAAGCATTCCCGACAGATGGCCATCTAGCCTCTGCTTAAAGAACCCCAAGGAAGGAGACTCCACTAGACTCGGCCTCTGAGAGGGAGAGAAGGCTGGCCCAGTTCCATCAGGGGCCGGCCTGAAGAAAGAGGCTCCTCCCTCCCTAACTGTCATCTTTCAGCCTCTGAGGGAGAGAGAAGGCTGGCCCAGTTCCATCAGGGGCCGACCTGAAGAAAGAGGCTCCTCCCTCCCTAACTGTCATCTTTCGGTCTCTGAGGGAGAGAGAAGGCTGGCCAGTACCATCAGGTTAGCCTGAAGAAGAAGAGCCCTCCCTCCGGTCCATCTGCCTTGGTCCAGGCCTCAGAGGGAGAGAAGAATACTGGACCTGATTCCCTCCCCCCCTCACCATTCCCTTCTCCTTTTGTGTCGTGTCTTTTAGATTGTAAGCCTGAGGGCAGGGAACCGTCTATTATCCCCTCTGTTGTAAACCGCTCAGATTCCCAGTGATTGGGCGGTATATAAATAAAACTTATTATTTATTATTACACTCCGAGGGAGTGTGTTCCACTGTCGAACAGCCCTTACAGTCAGGAAGTTCCTCCTAATGTTGAGGTGGAATCTCTTTTCCTGTAGCTTGCATCCATTGTTCCGGGTCCTGTTCTCTGGAGCAGCAGAAAACAAGCTGGCTCCCTCCTATATATGACATCCTTTCAAATATTTAAACAGGGCTACCATATCGCCTCTTAACCTTCTTTTCTCCAGGCTAAACATCCCCAGCTCCCTACGTCGTTCCTCATAGGGCATGGTTTCCAGACCTTTCACCATTTTAGTCGCCCTCCTCTGGACACGCTCCAGTTTTTCAATGTCCTTTTTGAATTGTGGTGCCCAGAACTGGACACAATATTCCAGGTGGGGCCTGACCAGAGCAGAATACAGTGGCACTATTACTTCTCTTGATCTAGACACTATACTTTTATTGATGCAGCCTAAAATTGCATTGGCCTTTTTAGCTGCCGCATCGCACTGTTCGCTCATGTTCAACTTGTAGTCTACTTGAACTCCCAGATCCCTTTCACATGTAGTCTCATTCAGCCAAGTGTCCCCCATCCTATATCTGTGTATTTTATTTTTCTGCCCTAAGTGCAGTACCTTACATTTCTCTGTGTTGAATTTCATTTTGTTAGCTTTGGCCCAGCTTTCTAGTCTCTTCAGGTCATTTTGAATGTTGATCCTGTCCTCTGGAGTATTAGCTATTCCTCCTAATTTGGTGTCATCTGCAAATTTGATAAGTATGCTCCCAATTCTGTCATCCAGGTCATCGATAAAGATGTTGAATAACACTGGGCCCAGGGCAGAACCCTGTGGGACCCCACTGGTCACTTCTCTCCAGGATGAAAAAGTGCCATTGTTGAGCACCCTTTGGGTTCAGCCGGTCAACCAGTTACAAATCCATGTAACAGTTACTTTGTCTAGCCCACATTTTACAAGCTTGTTTGTAAGAATGTCATGGGGAACTTTGTCAAAGGCCTTACTGAAATCAAGATATACTATATCCACAGCATTCCCTTCATCTACCAAGCTGGTAATTTTATCAAAGAAAGAGATTAGATTTGTCTGGCATGACTTGTTTCTCTGAAACCCATGTTGACTTTTTGTGATTATGGCATTGCCTTCTAGATGTTCACAGACTTTTTAATGATCTGCTCCAGAATCTTACCTGGTATTGATGTCAGACTAACTGGACGATAATTGTTGGGATCCTCTTTTTTCCCCTTTTTGAAGATGGGGACAACGTTCGCCCTCCTCCAGTCTGCTGGGATTTCTCCTGTTTTCCAGGAGTTTTCAAATATGATTGCCAATGGCTCCGATATTACATCTGCCAGTTCTTTTAGTACCCTTGGATGTAGCTCATCTGGTCCCGCAGACTTAAATGCATTTAGATTAACAAGGTATTCCTCTACTATCTCTTTACTTGTTCTGTGCTGAAATTCCCCTGTTCTGTCCTCTGCTCCATTATCCTCACATTGAGCACCCTTTTCCTTTTCTGAGAAGACTGAGGCAAAGAAGGTGTTGAATAATTCTGCCTTTTCCCTGTACCCTGTTAGCATTTTGCCATCTTTTCCACTCAGTGGCCTTCCCATTTCCTTCTTCTTCCTTTTGCTGCGGACATATCCAAAAAATCCCTTTTTATTCTTTTTAACCTCTCTAGCAAGCCTGAGTTCGTTCTGCGATTTAGCTTTTCTGACTTTACCCCTACACATGCCTGCTATTTCTTTGAATTCCTTTTTCGTGATTTCCCCCTTTTTCCATTTCTTGAACATGTTCCGTTTCAAACTTAGCTCAGTTTAAAGTTCCTTAGTCATCCATCCTGGTTTCTTGAGACACCTCCCGTTTTTCTTTCTCACTGGAACTATTTGAAATTGTGCCTTCAGTATCTCCCTTTTGAGAAACTCCCATCCGTCCTGAACTCCCTTCCCTTTTAGTATTTCTGACCACGGGATCACCCTCAATACTTCTCTAAGTTTACTGAAATCTGCTCTCCTAAAGTCTAGAATGCATGTCTAGCTATGCCTAGCTTCTCCTTTCCGTTGTATGGAGACAGCCTTGCTGGGCTTATGAGCTTACAGGCTGTATTTTCCCCACTCCTGCCTGTATTTGATGTCTCAGGCAGAATAGGAATCTCTTGGAGAACTAATGCTGTGAACTTCCACCATAGATTGATATGGTCAATCTGTATGTGTGTGATGCCTCTTTCCAAAAGACTGAACCCTGGATAAGTCTTGGAACTTCAGAAGTATTTCACTGTTCAGAGGTTTGGAACCCCAGAAAGGTTTCACTACTGAAATCTGTTATATATTACATTGCCCACGTGAGTGCACTGTTTTAATAAGTGAGGAAAACAGCTTGAAGTATCACATTGTGAGATTGGGCAAACTTATTTGGGAAGGGGTTTCAAATAACCCTTGACCACTCCCCCATGGATCAGATAATATCAGAGGGTATGGCCACACAAACACCAGCAACATTATATGCTTCTCACTTCATCATGGAAGCTAGGTTAACTGCAAACAAGATGCATACAATGAATGTGCATCACCCGAGGAGCCATGTAGCGGATGTTACTGCACACAGGCTTTTCGTGGCTGAGGAAAGTATACATGAGGCATACTTCCATAGCTCATACCTTGCTTGACTGGCTTTGTGTACCCACATGTCTTCTCCTGTTAGATATAGCATAGCTTTGGTCCAGGCTATTTGATGGATACGGCTTAGGTCCAGGTTATTTGAAGGACCATATCTCCCCTTAAGAGCCTACTAGGGTGTTGAGGCCTGGAGAGGCCTTTCTCGCTGTCCCACCACCCTCTCAGATTCCTTTGGTGGGAACTAGAAAAAGGATTGTCTCAGTGGCTGCTCCCAAACTTTGCAACTCCCTTCCTAGAGAGGCCAGGATGGCTCCATTCCTGCTATGCTTTCAGCAGCAGATAAAGACATTCTTATTCTGTCAGGCCTTTTTAAGATGATAAGAGCTGGGATTTATATGTTGTGCATTTTAAGTTTTGTAATTTAACATGTTTCATTTTAATTCATAACTGTTTTAACTTTTAAATTTGTTTAATTCATTTTTAAATATTATATTTATACAATTTAATATTGTACTGTTTTAAATTGTATTGTTTTCAAATTTGCTGTTAGCTGCTTTGAGTCCTTATGTTGGGAGAAAGGTGGGATAGATGATGATGATGATGATGATGATGATGATGATGATGATATCATCTCCCAGTATGATCCCGACCTGGTTCAGAGATCATGAGGAGAGACATTTCTCTCCATCCCACTATCTTCACAGGTATGGTAGGTGGGAACAAGAAACAGGGCCTTCTTGGTGGCTGCTCCTAGACTCTAGAATTCCCTTCCTAGAGATATTAAAATGACCCCCTCCCTGTGACCCTTCCATCTTCAGATGAAGACTTCATTAATCCAACAAGGTTAAAGAACTAGAAGTTTTTAAGGAAAGGGCTTTTAAGAAGGTGCTATAGTCTTTTGATGGTATTATATTGAACTGCTTTTTAATCATGTTAAATGTGTTCTTTAAATTATTTTAATAGTTTAATTTATTTTAATGTTAATCTTTGCACATTTTAAGTACTTACTCTACTTTGTAAATGGTATAAAGAAAGTTTGTAACTGTTACAGAAATTATTAGGATGCAATAATAATATTAATAATACCCTGGCAAAGCACAGGTAAAGGAGAAACCAGCTGTTCTCACAGGTCAGTTGGTTTGAGAAAACACTAAGAATACCTCCACATGTTGTAAGCCTACCTGAGGTGATTGATGCCGTGCAAATAAATCTTTCCACATTTGGAGTGTGGGGGACTGGATTTTAAGAGAGGCTTCAGGACAGGACATCTTCCTCAGGATCTTCCATTTAACTGTTTCTATCCCATTCTTTATCCAAAGATGTCAAGATGGTTTACAATAAATTTAACTTAAGACAATAAATAATTACAAACAATCTGTTAAAACAATCTTGAATAATTAACACCAACAACAACAACACAGATTCCCTTCCCTTGCTTTAAATTGTTCTTCAAACTATTTCCCCCCTCTAAATTGTTGCTGGATTTGTCATCAGGTGTATAAATAGGCAGAGCTGGTGATGGATTCCAATAACAGAAAAACTAAAAGCAAAGAAGAATGGAATATGATTGATGCTTTTTGCCTACTTCATGTCTCATACAGTGCAACATATCAGTGATTTTAGACTGTTACCAGCTGCAGTATTTACAGAGCTCCACACACAGAGACACTGACATTTCAAAACGCCTGGTATTTGCCACTAATGTACTGGAATATATATATTTTTAATATTCTTCCTGAATACTAGCACTTACTTTCTGCAGAAAATTTCTCAGAGTAGTTTGCTGACTCATGCTTAAAATTCAAATAATTGGATGGTATGACACATCTTGTTTAGATGAGAAGTATGAAAAAGCACTTGAATTATAAAGTGTTAATGCTTCCTAATTGCTCTAAAAGTTCTTAAAATGCCCTGTGACTTGTTATTAAAGCAATTCAGCACTTCTTTGGTGAGCTGAAGATAAATTGTGTTTTTAGCAAGGTTTTTGAAAATACTATATAAGTGGAGAGGGGAAGCATGATGGGCATGGACACTTACCTGGCAGTCTCATGAGGAAATTCGTATATCTGAAACCATTTGGTAAATCACCTCATAATCTGTTAAAAGACAGTACCTCAATCACTTTGTCATCTTCTCTCTGAAAGCCCCTTGGGTAGGTATGAATATGAACCCTCTAACTGTTCCAGTTTGACACAGATTAATCCCACTTTTTTGGCTCCTATAATCCCATCTTTTTCAGCTACTTTTTAAATGTCTCAGTCTCACCTCATCCCACTTTCCCCCTTTGACCTCGCCTTACTTGAATTGCTGCAAACTGAGTTCAAAGTGCAAAAGTAGTTTGCAGTCCATTAACTCAGCAAAGAAGAGAGGTGAGAAAGGTATGGAATGTTCCCCTTTCCAGTAGTCTCAGGCCAAAGCAAACTGCTGCAACCTCTCCTAGCTTGTGTGTTCTTCTTTATTCATAACTTTTGCTATCTTGATCACATTCCAATGTTCCCTTGTATGTCCCTGTTTTCATCTGCAACATGTTGGAGGCTGTGTAGGTAGAAAGCTCAAAGATTTGATAAGCTCTGTGGGTCGAAATAAGTCTCTTTCCTTCCCCTTCCCCTACCCCAAGCCCAGCATCATCTTTGCAACATTATTAGGAGGCCCCTACATCTGAATTAGTCTAGACAAAGAAAACCTGGTTTCAATAGGTCCTGAAATGTTTGAATCTATCATTGATTAGTTTTCCATAGAGAAAGATAGATACATCTGCTATGTAAAGGTATATGCACAACTTGTATAAAAATGATCACTCATGTAGAGGAGCAACAGAGAGTTTATATTTCAGAGTTCTGTAAATTATCAGTCAAGGGATGCAGTGGCTCAAGTGGTTAAGACGCTGACTCTGTTGATTGCAAGATCAGCAGGTTGGCAGTTCGAGGCCCAGGTGCTGCATGATGGCTCCTGTCACTAGTCCCAGCTTCTGCCAACCTAGCAGATCAAAAACATGCAAATACAAATAGATAAATAGGTACCACTTCTCAGTGGGAAGGTAACAGCATCTGCTGATGTGTAAATCTACAGCGCTATATAAATAAAGTATAATAATAAAGAATAATAATGATGGCCACATGACCACCAGAGCCATCCTCGGACAATTCTGGCTCCTCAGCTTAGAAACTAGACATTCATGTCGAGGGACTACCTTTACCTTTTTAAAGTTATCAGTCAGTGCCATTATAAAAGGGATAGCATTTATACCTGAGTCCCTACTGGAGCCCTTTCACACCACGCAGTTTTAGCACTACTCTTAACTGCCATGCTGGCATCATATGGACTACTTGGGATTGTAGTTTGGTGTGGCACTAAAGCTCTCCACCTGAGAATCTTGAATACCCTCCCCTAAACTGCAAATCCCAGGATTCCATGGGATGGAAACCTGACTGTTAAAGCAGAAACATAGGACTATAATTGTGTGGTGTGAAAAGGCCCCTGATGTTCTTAGATTGCAGCTCACAGCCATCCTAACTCCCACCAATTATAGAAATTGGAACACTGGGATTTGCAGTTCAACAAATCTGGAGGGCACATAATTCTCAGTTCAACATTAGAACTTCATTGGTGGTCTGACATTGTAGTGATGCTAGAGAAATATGCTGTCCTAAGCTACCTTTCTGTTAGAGTATCTGCTTTGAGTTGCTCTTGAGCACAAGTGGAATAATTAGGTTTACAAGTATTTGATTAAGACTTGTAAATAATAATATATAGAACTTCCATAGGTCTACTCACCCAAACTCTTCATCTCATCTGCAAACTTGTACACCCTTAATCTCTTGTCACCTCTGCCCTATCTAAGGCCCTGTCTGCATAGGCCAAGAGTTACATCCCACCCCCAATACTGGTGTTCAGATGATGCATAGCCCAAACCTCATGTCTGGTATGGACAGTCTGAACAACATCCTGCATGTCCTGCACCAGAACCAGGGCATAACAAAGTTAATGTGAATTAAAATAATTTACCTGTTGCTCCAGATCTTCCAGGAAGTTCCAGAGCTGTCAGCTGCTGTGCTGTGGCAGCTGCCTGTACAAGTATCCCATCGGGCTGCCCAGTGCATCTGCTACTGTCATGGGTCATTTGTTCTGAAGTCAGAATGATGTACCATGGATGTAACCATCACTGGGTGCCTTTGCTGAGCAGACAACCATGGTGACATGGAAACAGGCTGAGGTAACAGGAGCAAGTTGAGGCAGGTGTGGGGCCAGGATAATCTGGCTGCCCCAGAGTATCCTGGCCAGTGTAGCCAAGGATTTAGACTTGTAAGTCTGTGAACAATAGAGGAAACAGTTTCACACACCAGTTTTCAACACGGAAATATAGCTTTGTGTCATGTCAGCTGACACGTCATTAACAGAATTTAATTTCAGAGATACCTCTGCATACCAGGAGAATGGAGGGTACTTGGGATTATTGTAATAACAGTTTTGGTCACATTTTCCCTTTTGGCAGAGAAGCAGTTATGTAGCACAAGCAAGCAGGCAAAGGACTGTGTACTAGGTTGCATGTTTGCATTGAAGACACTCAAGTAAAACCAACCAAGGAAAGTTGAGAGGGTGTTGCTTGCAAAAATATAAGATGTTCAGAAATCTTTCTGTATAAACAAAGTGTGGATCAATAATGCTGTTTACGGCTCCCAAGAAGCCAACAGCATTTACTTTAAGTGCTAATAAATCAAGGCAAAATAAAGATTTGTCACTGTGCTCTAACAGAAAGCTCAAACATGTAGGTAAAAGCTTGAAGTTTTTCAAGAAGGCTCTTTTAAATGGACCAAGCTTCATTTGTGAATGTCCCTTGGGGTAACTGCAAAAAGACAGCATTACTCACTTATGACTGAGCACGTTTCTTTATACACTGGGT
This sequence comes from Sceloporus undulatus, assembly GCF_019175285.1. Classification (NCBI taxonomy): domain Eukaryota; kingdom Metazoa; phylum Chordata; class Lepidosauria; order Squamata; family Phrynosomatidae; genus Sceloporus; species Sceloporus undulatus. Next base: position 282,139,551 of record NC_056522.1, on the reverse strand, counting down.
TTCTTCTCAATATTTCTGAAAACTTAGAACACAGAGTTCTCCCAAGGTTTTTTGGTATAGTGAAGCAAAGCTGTATGATTGTGTTAAGGGTTTTGTTTGCAACAAATCAAAAATAATCATAGTGCTGCACTTTGGTAGGGCATTATTGCTCTTTTAAATTGCATTAGCTGCTAATTTGTAGGAATACTTCCTGTACTTGTCTTTCCTGATTTATGGTGTGGGTTTATCCAGTCTCCAGGTTGAACACAGCCTTCCTTTTTTAATTCCATTATCATGTACCTACTTACATCTAGATTAATCATGATTTTGTTGTTCTTTAGATTTTTATCCTGTTTTTTTTTTCCTTTGGCTCAGAGTGCAGAGCAATACAAATAACAATCCATCTACCCTAACTCACACACACATAAAGCTTTCTAAAATTAAGGGGCCATTCAGACTACCTTTTACCCTGGTTCAGAAGCCGGATTAAAAGCAGGAAGTTCATATTGGCCCCAATTTTTTAACACCCGAATTTCAGGTTTGCACACCCATTGAGGGGCAAATGCCCCTTGGTGCAGGTCTTTTGAAAGCGGAGTTTTACCTGTATCTATTAAGAAAAACTGGGTCCCGGCAAATATGAACTTCACCCCGGTCATGTTCGGGTCAAGCTCAGGGAAAGGATTAGGTCAGAGGGAGGGGCAGAGGGCGGAACATGCCTCCCCTTCATCGGGGCAAAGGAGGAGGAGGAGGAATGAGCACGAGGAAGGGTGCCATGGAGGGCAGAATCGGGGCGAAGAAGGAGGAGGGGGAGGAAGAAGCAGGAGAAAGAGTGCCATGGAGGGCAGAATCGGGGCGAAGGAGGAGAAGGAAGGAGCAAGAGGAAGGGTGCCAGGGAGGGCAGGATCGGGGCGAAGGAGGAAAAGGAGGAGGAGGAAGGAGCAGGATGAAGGGACAGGTTCAGGGGAGGGATTAGGTCAGAGGAGGGCAGAGGGCAGAACATGCCTCCCCTCTCATAGGCAGCTCTCTCTCTCTCTCTATGATGTTTATCACACTATGCTCTTAAAGAGGTACTATTCCAGTGTGACTCCTCTAGCTACCTCCTGTTGCATGCTGGGATTGGCAGTTTTAAGGAGGGGTATTTAGAATTCTCAGGCAGAGAAGTTCAGCTCCTTAAAACTGCCAATCCCAGCATGCAACAGGAGGCTGCTAGAGGAGTCACACTGGAATAGTAGCTCTTTAAGAGCATAGTGTGATAAACATCTCTCTCTTGGAATTTTTATTTTTGGCAGTCTATGCAAATAGTTCTACAGGTTGATACATATACATATTGATAGAATGTCTGTGCTTGAGTGACATTTCCCTTTCTGCTTGCTGCCGGCACGGCACCTCACTTTGCAAGAGGCTTTTTTTAAAAAAAAATTTGTGTGTAATATGCAAATACTACAATGTGAATGTTACAAATGTTTCCCTTTCAATTTGGCAAATTGATACAATATGTGAATACTTTTGCTACGTATCTAAAGGCATTCTGAGGTCGCAGTCAGAGGGAAAGCAAAGCAAGAGGATGCAGAGATGGCATTGTGGGGTGAGGAATTATTGTTATTATTATTATTATTATTATTATTATTATTATTGTGACGGGAAGAGGATGGCATGGGAGGAGGCAAGGCTTCGGAGGTAGCATTGGGCTGGAAGCAAAGGGGCCACTAGAGGCTGGCATGTGGAAACCCATGACTTTGGGGGAATCACACTCTCTCAGCCTCAGGGGAAAGGCAATGGCAAATCTCCTCAGAACCAATCTTGCCAAGAAAACCCCAGGACGAGGTCGTTTTAGGGTTGCCATAATCTGTAATGACCCAGATACATACAACACACACACACACACACACACCCCTGGAGGTTTTTAAATGTGACAAGTTGACAGAATATGTGCACACTGCCACCAGTTTTTTTTAAAAAAAAAGGAGGGGAGAAAGCACCCATTCCATTGGCCAATGGCTGTAGGATTCGTCACCTTTGACGAAAGCATAAGTGAATTTGATTGACAGCAAAGGAGGCTTCATTTTAAACTGGTACCACAAATGTGAACTTCAGCGGGGTAAATTGCCCCGATTGAGGTAAAAGATAGTGAGCACTTGTTTCCGAGCAGATTTGAGAGGGAGGGACCCAGATCTGCCCAGTTCTATCCAGGGCAAATGGGGAATGGGGCCTAACATTTATAAAACTGTGTACTCTCAGGTAAAATTCAACTTAAAAAGCTCTTCAAAATCCTTTTTGCGCCCTGCCCTACAACAGTTTGTACACATATACAAGCACCCCCAGATAAAAAGAAAGAAAGTTAAAATATAAAATGTCACCTGCTCTAAGATTTCAAATGACCAATAACTTTATGAATCGCAGTTGCTCAGGAGCAGTGGCGTCAGTTGAGTTGGTATCATCTGGTGTGGTAACTCATGTTGTCACCCTCCATTAACCTCCTCCCATACAACACCATTCAGAATCCTTAGTAATATTTTTCTACTAATGTTATTCATACATCGTAATTCCTATATATCACTGAATGTAATAGCAAGAGTTGTGACATAAACAATTAGCAAACTTAAAATTATATGTTTAAATTACAATATCATATGCCCAGCCTAAATGTATTTACATGTACATTGTTTCATGTGGTTAAAGTGAAAATTTGGGAAGAAGTTATTTTTTAAAGAAAATTTTAAAAGAATAAAATTTAATTTTTATTTTTTTAATTTAATTTTTTAAAAACCCTGAGGCTCTCCCTTCTTCTCCCACTGAGCCTTGTCCCACTCATACCATCTTGTCCACTGAGCTCCAGTGTTGTAAAGGGATGCAGGTGAACTCCACAGCCCATTTTTGCCAAAAGGCAGGTGTTTGGGGAGCAGTGGTGTCATACTCCCTTAAGGTGTCACCTGGTGCAGCCTGCACTCCCGCCACATCTCAGTGACACCCTTGTTCTGGAGGAGCTGGTTCTAGAAGGTGGACAGAATGGAAAAGGTTTTCTTTCCATCTTCCATAGCATTCAGGCCTAAGCATCATTATTATTCCATGTTGTGGACCCACTCTATACATCTGTCTAACTCCGCATTCCTGGTAATGGTGGCAGGTGAAGTGTGTGGCAGACAGGCATGTGGAGGAGGAAATGATTCTGTCACTACTGTGACATGTGTCTTGTTCCTGCTCAGCTATATTGTAGCTTGTTGCACATACACACACACACCAGGAGTTTGTGGGCTGCAGCATCTGGCTTCAGGTAGTGAGAACTTGCAGCCATACTAGATGTAAACTTCTTCTCTCAACTCTACACTTCAGATGTAAACAAGATGTGGCTCAGTATTGCGGAGCTAGTAGCCGTGAGTGGGTCCACAAGAGCTGCTTTTTCAGACAGTATTCATTTATTTGTTGAGATTTTTTTCTTTAGGCTGTGATCATATGGTGTTGTTTATTTTCCCTGTGGAGCTCATCTGGCTTAATTTGCTGGCATAAAAAGAGTTTGTGTAGAGTTTAATTGGATGCTTGTTTCAAAAGCAGCACAAAAGGTTAAACAGGTATCACAGAAAAGAGAAGATGAAGGTGTTTTTCACCTGTGTCTTCAGGTTAGTTCCCCTGATTGCAGCCAGTCATTCTTGTCCTATTATTGTTTTCTTTTTTATATATAATTTTTTATTTCAAATTTAACACATAAATATAGGCATATAATACCAACTCCTTTCCCTCTGCCCCCTTAGAAAGACTTCCTGTTTATTCTCTGTTTGGTTTCTTAAGTAATAGTATTTTCTCCCCTTTTAATCTTCTAAATTCTATTTCTTCTTTGTTTATCATAATATTAAAATTACTCCACATTCCTTCCATTTATACATTTATTAAAAAGATAAAAAGAAAGAAGAAATAATCTGAAAAAGAAACAAATTTCAATTGCCTAATTACCACCCCAACAACACTAATATCTCCTTTTGATTGTTTAAAATGGGGCTGGAGCAGACAGGTCAGTGTTTTCCTGAACGGTGCTCACCTAACTTGGAGTGGGTAGCTGTTCCAACACTTGTCCCAGAATAAGGGCTAAAATAGTCCAGATGGGGCAGTATGAAGCCATTCCACCCAAAGATGGATTGCAACTGTGGCAGTCACATACCATGGCCCCAATCAGCTCCAACGCTGGCCGAAATTTTCAATCTCTCCTTTTTTGGCTGCAGAAAAGCCCCCTTTAGCATCTCTTCTGCAGCCTCGTGGTGGCATCCTCCCATGTTGGGGGATTGCAGCATGTAACCACTATGGTCCCAAGACCCCTAGATGGCAGCAAAAAGGGGCAGTCTGTTTCATCCCCAAGTAAATTTTAATCCCTTATTCTAGATTCCCTCCCATTGTTTCATATATAGATGTAGATAGAGATATTCCCAAATTGGTCACCCATCTAACCATGTACTGCTTAATTTATTCTTCCTCTGTACTAATTTCAGCAATGTTTCTATACATTTTACTAATCAAATGATTTCTGACCTATTATAGTTTTATAGTCTGGCTGTTACACAGATTGGCAATGTTGATCCATCCCCATCAACAGTAGAATACAACTCCTGTTGGGAAAATATCAATTCATGTGTGAAAAGTATTTTAATAGTGTTCTTAAAAATCTCACATACAGTCTGCCCTTGCCTTACGTGGGGGATGCGGAACCTCCCCCCCACTGCATAAGACAAAAAGTGTGTATCCTCGAGCCCCATTAGATATAATGGGGCTCATGCATGTCGCATGGCTGTGTGTGCGTGCCACTTGCCCATTCTCCTGGCTGCTTCCGCATAAGCTGAAAGCTGCCTATAGCGAGCCCGCGTATGGCACAGGCTCACTGTACTTGATTTGATTTTAGATTCCTAATACTGGCTCATCTCTGTGGTAATGCTGCTACATTTTCCCAGTAGTTACAGGAAACTCCCTTGTGGATTCTGTTTCTTATGGTCTCAATCTCTTTCTGAGTCTGAGTACTTAGCATTGATTGCTTTGGCTTTATATGACGTCCTCAGATGCACAGTCTAATCAAGTATTCATAAATATTGGTTTTCCCCATGAATTTTGCATTTTGAATAGGATTCACTTCCTACCATCTCTTGGAAGATAATATAATGTAGTCTGCACAAAATTTGTGAACATGCAATTTAAGAATTTAGTATTTCATAATTAATCTACATAAATTATGCAGTATACATAATTATATACATAATTAAAAGAATGCCAGTTTAGGACAACAATTTAGGTATTTTTTGTAGCATTTTGTCACTATACTCCTTATAAAAGAATATTCGAAATACAATCAGGGGTCAGTCTGCTGATGGCAGCTTAGTAAAGCACTACTGGATTTCTGCTTTGACTTTTAGAGTTTGGCTTGATCTTGTTACCCAAAAAGGGTAGGGACCTGAGGTCTCCCCAATTGTTTCAGTGACTCCTTAAATGTTAGGGGAATTGTTTAGCTTAAAGGAGGCCTGTGGGGATCATTTCACCTGTGTACCAGTAATAACTGCAGGAGGATTCTGAATTTGGTGAATAAAGAAGGTTTTATTTAGAAATATGCAAGAGTGTAACCAAACATGTAATATCAGTTCAGTCTGAAACACCATACAAGACTAACCAAATTAGAGGTTTGGAAAATTAGATAGCAGAGGCTTAGGGTTTAGACAGAGAGGTATTTACTAGTGCTGAAGAGGAATCCACAGAAGGTTGGGTGTGGCTCAGACAATGTCAAAGGTTGATACAGGAAGAGGAAGCTCTGGACCAGGGGTAGGCAACCTGCGGCCCACGGGCTGGATGCGGCCTGGGGAGGCCTTGGGACCAGCCCGATCCTGCCGCCGATTGCCGCCGGGGCCTTTGGCCTCTCGCGCGCAGGGGCAAGGGGGGCAATTGTCTATAGACGCCTCAGAAACATGCATTTATATTAACATTTTTTAAAAAATCAGAATTTTTTTGCGTGTCCTCCACTTTTTTAAAAAAAGTGCCCACCATTTGAAAATATTGTCCTACATTTGTCCCGGTTTATTTATTTATTTAAATTTTTAAAAGAATTTTTAATTATTTATTTTTTGGCTTCAGCCCCCCAGTTGTCTGAGGGACAGCAACCCGGCCCCCGGCTCAAAAAGGTTGCCTACCCCTGCTCTGGACATTTGAACAGAGCTCCGGTAGGTGGCAGTTGGATGCACAGAATGACCATGTATGGGTTGAATATTTATATCCTGTCCTGTATCCTAGAGAGACACTTAATGTTCCCATATGAAGTACAAAGCGTTTGATTGCTTTCTTATAGGAATTAAAAAGAAGCAATATAGGTTGATGGTCTTAACTCCAGATTAACAAAATAGTGATTGGATATGGAACAACCCCATGATGGATGGATAGAGAAGTTGGCTGGGAACACAACAGGAGGTAGGTAGGTAGGTAGGTAGGAAGGATATATGGTCTTACTCACCTTAGTGCAATGGCACCACCTTTGTCTTCAGTGAAAGAGGATATGCAAAAAGCCTGGAGCAGCATGAAGTGATCTGCAACCCATTCTGCATTTATCGACCCTCCATATTCTGAGTTTCCCATGTCTTTGGGTCAACGTGCTTTTCCCATTATAATATTCCAAACGTCATTGTGACCTCTTAAAATATGCCTGGCTCTAGAAATGAAAATATGAAACCCCATATATATGCTAATAACCTGTTGTTCCAGAAATTGACTTTGAAGGCCTAATTGTCATTTGACAAACAGGACTGTCATTAAGAAAAGGGGTTGACTAATTAAATAACAAATCCAGAGTGGCCCTACATTAGCCCTGTAAAAGCAGAGGTTCTAACTTTCATTACAACCAGACACCCAGATTTGTACACCACAGCTAGAATCATATCCAGTTGTCCCAACATGACTGGATTCTGTTGTGTCAGTAGCTGAATAGTGAGCAAGCATGCCATTGTGTCTCATTGTTTCTACTTAGGACTGTCAGTAGGATTCAGACCTTTATCTCCTTTGCATGCAGAGGACAGGAAACTGCTGGAACAGAAGACAAAAGTGGACAAGCAAGTGCAGCTCATCTACTGTAGTAGCTAGGAAGAGTGTCATACCTTCTAACTGTCCCAGTTTGGCCGGGACCGTCTTACTTCACTTTTTCAGCTGCTTTTAAAAGGTCCTATTTTGTTTGTACTCAGTAGACCTAGCAGGGGAAGTAAATAGGAGGGGATGGAGTCTTGCCCTTCCTAGTAGGCTCAGGTAAAAACAAACTGTTGCAGTCTTTCCTAGCTTGTGTATTCTTCCTCATTGATATGTTTTGCTTGGCTACAGTTTTCATCTGTGAAATACTGATGTGTATGGAATTGTCCTTACAATTTACTCAGTGAGCTGTATGGTAAACAGAGGAAGGTCTGAGAACCAGAACCACCTCTGCCTGTAGACCAGACATAGAAATCATACAGGATTCTAGATGTTATGGATTGCAGCTCAGTAACAGTTGGGCGATTCCATGATTCCCATGTGAAATGCTGGAGGGGGTGTAGAGTGATCTGTATCTGGATTGTTGAGGAAGAGATGGAGAGAAGAATCTCCACTCCCAGTGAAGAAAGACACAACATCATAGGTGGTAAGAAGATTGTGTACCCTAGTTTAGAAACATGACTTTTATTTGACAGTAGACTGAGTGGCAGATTGCCCCCCTGTGTATGTTATAAACTGTCAAATGCCATCCCTTGGTATTAAGAACTCAAGTGGCCACATTCCCCAAACTTCCATCAGAAATTGGTCCCTAAAATAATTTTGTTTAATTCATTGTTTTTGATATGTACATGCAGGAATATAGTGTGATCTTCAACTGGAAATAAAGTGAAGGAATTCAGTGAAAGAATTCAGGATTTTTACATCCATGAAAAGTTTTCAAATATTGCATTATATTTTCAAAGCAAGCTTTGCAACATTCATCCTTACAATAGTTTTAAAATTTTACAGTTTAACTCTTGTAAGCTACTCTGGACATTTGGGAGGCTGAAGTAATAAAATGTTTTTATTTTGTTCATGGCTTTAATTAAAACAAGACAGATTAATGAAGTTGTTCGTTGTCCATTTCAACTACATAGTGAAATGGTCTGTATTCAAAGGTATAGGCTTAATAATACTGTTCTTTGCAGTCAACTGTGCCTCTTGCTATGATTATCTAGCAACATTACTATTGCTATGATTATCTTGCAGTTTAGTTGTGCCAGAATTTACAGATATGCAATTCCACTTACAGCAGAGTGTTTACATAGTGTGCAAGAAAAACTATTTCAGTATTCTTCCCTCTTTTACAACTAGCTGGATAAATATTTGTCATTTGGAAAGGAACAGTAGTATCCTGACAATATGAAGGAACCTTTCCCCTTTTTGTTGTGATCACAACAGCAACTGTGGTCTGAACACAGGACTGAGACTTTGGAAACCTGGGTTTGAATCTCTGCTCAGCTATGGAAACCCACTGGGTGACCTTGGGCAAGTCACACTCTCTTAGCCTTAGACGAAGTCAAGGGTGAAACTCCTCTTGGCAAATCTTGCTAAGAAAACAACATAATAGGTTTGCCTTAGGGTTGCCATAAGTCCAAAATGACTTGATTACAATCACTATAATCAAACAAGAAACACCTAAATCCAATTGTTAGTACCAACTGGAGTAGACTCATAGAATCAGTCAATTCTATGAGTAAATGTTGACATTTCAATTTTCTGTTGATTCAGTTGAAAGTAACAAATGGATTTATTCCAAAATCTATTTGGTTGGTTTTTGATTTGTTTTTTTTTTTTTTTTTAGAAAAAGTGGAGTGCACTTAAGTAACTTATTTGCTTCTTCTTGCTGTGCCTTCAGCCATTTCTGACTTATGGGGACCTTAAGATGAACTTATCATGGGGTTTTCTTGGCAAGAGTTGTCCAGAGGAGATTTTCAATTACCTTCCCCTAAGGCTGAGAGCATGTGACTTGCCACTTCCATAATGTCCAGAGCCTTTTCACATACAGAAGATTGGGGAAAGAAACTCTATTGTTGGTTATGGACATCTAAAAACAAAACAGTTTGCAACATAGTCTTATGCTTTTTTAAAAGAAGCAAATCTTGATGCATACAAGAATGTGTTTTTAGGAACCCTCCCTCCACTTACATAGTGGAGGCTACAGCTGTAAGATGGTATTTGTGATGTATCCAGATAAACCCACAGCTATTTATATCTTGAGTTATAACTTCTCTCTCTCTCTCTCTCTCTCTCTGCTTTGTTAATTTCACACAGGGTGGGAGGGTAAAGCAGTATTGTATAATGTTTTGTATTAATCCCATCTATTAGTTCATTCACACTTTTCAGTTTTTAAAAAGCTAGACTAAAGATGCTGTATCAATAAAGAAATTACTTCATAAATAAGTAATACTGAGTATCCCTGTTGCCCCAGTTCATGGTAACCTAACTTTTTAATTATTATTATTATTTTTCTAGCTCTAGTGAAGAGTTAAGCATCTTTGTTTTTAGTTCTTTTCCCCATGCAGAAGTGAATAGATTTTAGAGTGCCCTTTCTCTTTTAGTGGTTTGGCACAGTAAACTCATTTTACATTTTCTGAGGCCCGTTACAGACGGGCACCCTAGGACAGACTCAGTCCATGCTAGGGTTAGAAGGGGGCGTCTCTTCCAGATGCCCCTAACCCTAGCATGGACTGAGTCTGTACAAAATGGTGGCGGCCGTTCCAAACGAGGTGGCACGGACGTGACGTCTTTGCGTCGCACGAGGGCACCTAGAGCGCCCTTTACACGGCGTAAGAAGGAGCTCCGAAACGGAGCTCCTTCTGGGGTTTGTGTCACTGGGCGCAGCCTTTACCAAGCGGCCCCTTTCTCCTCCTCCCTGCCGTCGCCGGGTGTCCTTGGGGCCTGGAAAGCAGCAGATCGGGGCCTCGGAGGCTGCCGGTCTGGCAGCTGAGGCCCCGATACAGTGGGGAAAGGGGCAGGTGCAGGCCGCCCCAAACGGGCGGTCTGTAACCCGCCTGACTTTTGCATCTTTTCATACTTCCAAAGGATAAAGGTCTCTCTTTACTGAAATCTCTGCAGAGACCTTTTCTTTCTCATGGATGCATTATATTTCTCATGGATGCATGTATTTGGAATAATTGGAGTAACATTTGGAATCAAGTGGGAGGAGAAGTGAGCAACAGGAGAGGAGAAATATCCAGTGTGTATATATTTGCTCTTTTTTCAAACAAACAGTATCCTCATAAATGTAAACTCAGTAATAAGCCAGCAGCCTACAGACAATTGTAATTGTTCATGAAAAAAGGAAAACTAAAAATCATTTTCATTTTCTGTAGAAAAAAATGTTTAGTGTGAGCTGTTCTTCTACTACTGTGTCTTTCTATATTTTGGAATATACTTATCTAAATTCAAATTAATCCAACCTACTGCAAGCTGAAAAAGTACTGATTGTCATATCTACTCAGTTGTGTTGGTCATTAGGAGTTCTTCCTTCCCTTTTGTAAGATCCTTTAAAATTGTTGTTATTATAATAAAATTATTACTAAATTATTAAGGAAAGTTATTTGGAGTAAAACTGGAGAACAGTGTGAGGAGATTATAGTCGAGAAATCCATGCCCACAGGCATAATGTAAAGTCACAAAGTGGGCATTGCATTGGAATTTGATCTTCCAGTCATGACAAAGTTTGCTTGTTCTTCATCTGCTTGCTTCTTTTTCTTAATTCTGTTCTGTTTTTCTGCAGTTCTGAATCTGATGTGCTGAATTCTGTACCAGCTATCAGATTCAATCTATTGCAGACCCAGATATGCACAAGGCTTTAGTTCTACTTTTCTCCCTCACCCATAGCCAAACTTCAAGCAGGCACAATCTCTCACAAGGGCTCTTTCCATCAAAATCTGATATTTTCTGCCTTGTCTGGTTCAGTGGTACATTTTGTGAATCAGTTGTATAATATGCTTAGATAGGGAATAAAACATTGTCAGTTTCTTAGTTAATGTATACCAGAATTCTGTGAGTTGGGCGAAGCTTTTATACACGGCTGTTTTTGTTGATGATGGTAGTGTCACAGTCAACTGTGTGTTATTGACAAGAGTTTGGGCCCATCAATGATTCAGATTCTATAATAATAATAATAATAATAATAATAATAATAATAATAATAAATCACACTTTCCCCCTGAAACATGGACTCAGTATACTGAAAGTAAGGTGCACCAGTGTCACTGTATCCCAAACTATTTTTAAAGCTAAATGTGTAAAGTTTTCTTCTGTATGTGGTAGAATGCTTATATTTATGGGCAATTCTGAATGTAGAGTGGCATTCTCACTGGCATTATAATCTGATTTGTGTTGGTAATCAATTCCAAAAGGTCCCTTATTCCCACTAAGAAAAAGGATATTTCGTGGAATTGCTTTATTTAGGCATGATTGTCATCCCCATTTGCTCTGCTTCAAAATCCTTTTGTCAGTCATCACAGGGAGGAAGGAATGGACCCAGGAGGAGGCCTCTTCTCCATGATCCCGAACTTCCTTGGACCCCCACTGCTGCTCCCTCCTCCTCTGCCACCTTTTGGGGCCCCTTTGGAGTGGAAGCCCTTCGTCTGCGCCCTGGAGCCCCTCCGCAGCCCTCCTCCTCTGCTGACTCCTCTCTCCACTATCAGCAGCTTCACCCAAGCCCTTCAAGGCTGTGCTTATCCCCAGGAACTGATGTGGCCATGGCCAAAAAATGAATGCTGGGCAGGAGCCAGCAAACAAGGCTTCCCTGCTCCAGCGTTTCAGGATGAAGGAAGGGACCTGAGAGAAGAAGGAAGACAGGGTACACATTATTATTATTTTTAAAAAAAATAAAATTAATTGATGAATCGATAGATCAGTTCAACAACTTTGCAAGTAGTTGCTGAACCAATCTATTGATTCATTGACTGATTTTTTTAAAAAAGCACCCATAGGTCACACCAACAAATGCACTGGTGTGACATCTCCAAAATGGGGAGGGATTGTAAACACCCTTGAGCCACTAGTCCCTCCCCTCCAGAATGAATTGATTCTGATCTGTCATTCCCACTTATCAATCTCTTCTGAATTGATTCTTCTGAAAAGAACTGCATAGAAACTACTCTCTGAAAAAAGCAGTTTTTTTTTTCATTTGCCTCACTTCATTGTGGTTGCAATTAATCGCATCAGGATCAGAACCAGTTTCAAACGTCAGATAATTCGCTGTATTTCGTAGTGGGAATGAACCCTAGGTGTCATCACCTACAAACTAACTACTGACACAGAAAAATTAATGGTATCACATACAAAAAGTATCTCTTTCACCAAGACAAAACACCATTATTCGAAACCAGGAGTCACTGATAGAGGCATCATGTGTGCTTACCTCTACCACCAATCATACTGCTTTCCATCTGTCTGTCACAGAACATAAGGCAGGCTCACTAGGAAAGGAGGATTATTTGCTCACTACAATTTCCATCATCAAGTCATAGCATTTGAAGGAAAATAAAGTGATATCATTTTAAGAATAGTAATCTTTCTCATTTTTCAACTTAAATGTGCAAACGCACCAGGAGCCTTTATACTTTGAAAAGAATTAAAGTCTTAACACTTTATTTTCAGCTGTTATGTTAGTGGCAAATAAAAGTCACATCAGATGTGACTTGGGTGTAATAGTGACTCATACCATTTTCTTTTATTCCGTGGTTAGAAGGTTTCTAGAATGTTGCATACTTGGGCTACCCCATCCCACCCCATCCTTTGACCTTTGATGTTCACAAGATGCTGAAATTGTATGATCGTCTTGTAGTTTCATGTAAAGGTGAAACATTTCCCCTGTGGCAAAATGCACTTGAGGGAACATGAGGAAAATATGCATTTCATCTCACAACTCATCTTACAGACAAATTTTAAATAATCTAGCTACTTGTGGGTCCCCATTTTGCCACTTCTAACTACATTATGTTCTTGATATGTGATTCACTAACACACATACTTCTTCACACATAAAATGGGGCTGCAAAATCATGGCTCCAAAAGAGCAAGGGGTGCAGTGGGGCTGAGTACACATAGAAGTTCATGTGTGCAAGCATCCCTTGCTGACATCTGCATTAATATGTGGACATTGGGGAATGGTGTCACATGACTTTGGGGGGTCAGCCAGTAATGTAGCTTGCAGCCTTATTATTATTATTATTATTATTATTATTATTATTATTAGGTTTTTAAAACTATAGTTAAGCCTGGGGGGGGGGGTGTCCATGGCAACAATAGATATTTAAAGGGGGTCCCTAGTAAAGGAAAGATTAGATCATGAAACCCTATGGACTGCCCTTAAAGAAATGGGTGTGCCACAACATTTGATTGTCCTGATATGTAAACTGTACTCAGGACAAGAGATTATTGTTAGAACAGAATACAGAAAAACAGAATGGACCCCAATCAGGTAAGCCTGCATTCCATCACCATAACTCTTCAACTTGTATGCCAAAAATATCATGCACAAAGCAAGATTAGACTCAGAGAGAAGAGGTCTGAAAAGAGGAGGAGAGATCACCAGTAATTTAAGATATGAAAATGACACCTTACTACTAGAAGAAAATAGCAAAGACCTGGAACAATTACTGAAGAACGTCCAGGATGAAAGTGCTAAGGCAGGTTTAATACTGAATATTAAAAAGGGGGAGTGGCCACAGATTATTTACATAACTATAATGTAGATGAGGAAGAAATGGAAATGGTTAAAGATTTTCCACACCTCAGATCAGTTGTTAATCAGAATGGAATGTGCAGTCCAGAATTCAGGAGAGTAGGACTTAGAAAGGTAGCTGTAAAAGAACTAGAAAAGTTCTTGAAGTGCAAAGATATTTCACTGAATGCTAAAGTTAGGATTTGTGTGCTGACACGTGAGCAACTGAACTCAGAGAGATGTGCATAGATGCAGTTCCATAATATAAACAACAATGCATGAGTGAGATTATTCGCATAGTTGCGCTAAAAAAAGTGTGAATGCAAATCCCACTTTCTCCCTTTCTCCTGAGCTTACTTCAGTTGATACAAATTGACTTAAAAGTAGTTTTCATTTAGTAAACTTAGCAGGGGAAGAAGAAAGGAGAGCATGGTGTGTTGCACTTCCCAGTAAACTCAGGCAAAAGCAAATAACTTGAAGCCTCTCCTAGCTTGTTTGTTTTCCTTTATTACCAACCTTTGCCACCCTACATGGCTTGGGCCCGAGTTACTTGAAGGACCGCATCTCCCCATATAATCCGCCCCACACTCTGAGAACAACCGGGAAGAACTTGCTCGAAGTCCCTACTTCAAGATATGTTACTACTTCTTAGAGGCCCTTTACAGTAACGGCCCCCAAGCATTGGAATAGACTTCCCAAGGAGGTCCGTCTCACTACCTCCCTTGAACTGTTTAAAAAGTACACTGAAGTTATGTTCGATCCCCTTTTCTCCCTCTCACTTACATACACCTATGAATTGGATTTTAATTGTATATTGTAATTAATATAATGTGGTTTTAATTTTATGTTGTTTTAATAATTTTACTATGTACACCACTTTAATCACTGTGGAAAAGCAGTATAGAAATAATAATAATAATAATAATTATTATTATTATTATTATTATTATTATTTATCACATTGTCCTGATAAACAGCCACATGTGTGAAAAGTTTTAGGGTATTCTGTATTGATTTAGGGTTTTTTAGTAATCTGTGGTGAGAGAGCAAAGAGACAACACTCTACAAAATGGATGGATAGATGGGAGAACTGAGAATTGTTTGGGATTTGGAGAGATGTTAGCAGATAAGCCTATGCAACTACCCTTCTGCATTTACTGAGTGCTAGGGAATTATCATGGAAGTCATGTTTGTTTCCATACTAATTCTATCCCAGGAAGCACTGCAGAAAAATTGAATGGTTCTTATTTAACAAAGATAAGCCAAACCTATCCTCCTCATAAAACATCTTTTAGAATTCATACTTCTCCTCCACCCCCACTTTAAAAGACTTCCTGTAAACATTTGTATGGGGGCAAAAATTTGGGGATATTGTTATTTAAGAGAGAGTAAAGAATGCTTGTACTTCAGCTTTGGTGGGGGTACCTTAAGCTTCTAACTTCCCTCACCCTTTAAATGTATTTTTTTCATCATCTTTCATTTGTTACACTTCAGTCCTCCCTTTCCTTCTGTTTTGCATTTTTCCCTTTGGGAAAGACAAAAGAAGTGACATGAGACCATGTCTCTAAAATGTAGTTTCTGAAAACTTAGCAGCCTTTAAACCATCACTTTTAGTCTATGGGGACAAAAAGCTTTCTGCTATATATTCATTTTCAACCTCTCGGGATGCTAACACTGCCAGACCTTAACAAGAAAGAAAGACAAAGTTTCTGAGTTCTGCTCAGATTTCAAAAGATGGTTTAAAAGAAATTCTTTGTAGATAAAAATAATGTTTTCTTCCTGTCGTGACCATGTCACCTGGCACCACTGAAACCTCTGTAAACAATGAATAGAGGGCAGTGTCTCAAGAATCTCTGAAGAAAGTTACTGGCATTGATTTGAGGCATCATTGTGCAAGCCAGTTGTGCTGATCTCTTTTTAACTTCATAGAAATCAGAAAGAGAAACAAAGGTTGATAAGCAATCTCATTCACCATCTTTGATGACTTGCAGGTTTATGAGGGTTGTGATGTTCCCATGTTGCTTCCACATATATGGGAGAAGTGTAAAGGTTATTTTATCATGTAAGTAAACAAGTGATGCCGTCTCTTGGACTTGGAGAAAATGGTAAGAAGTCTACTAAATGCACCCCTGCATTTCATACTGTGCAGACCACTGGCCCACCAAAAAGACCCTGCTAGCTTATTGTCTTCAGAGGATATACAGTCAGCCCTTCATCTACACTGATTTTTTATACACGGATTCAAGCATCCACGGTTTGAAAATGTTAAAAAAAGTATAAATTTCAAATATCAAACCTTGATTTTCTATTTTTTATAAGGGACACCATTTTGCTATGTCATATTTAATGGGACTTGAGCATCCATGGATTTTGTTATCCACGGGGGATCTTGGAACCAAACCCCAGCATATAATAAGGGTCCACTGTATTGCCCTTAACTTTAAGTAACCTTCCACTTTTTCAAAGGCATTGTTCATCCTATTCATTTGGGAAAGCAGCCAAAACAGTCATCTTCTGGGAAAGGGCTAGGCTGTCCATCTGAACACAATGACATTGCACCAGTGCAGAGCAGTGGCTGGAGTTACTGTGTAAGTTTGCTCATGCATAGTATAAGGCATAGCCATCCAGAAAGTTTCCTGAAGCAAATATAATAGGAGCATACTTTCCAACATTTCACAAAGAAAAAGGAGGCATATAAATAACCCAGTGCTGCACTATGGTCCACTACTTCTGTCAAAGATTATGTTGAAAGAGGTGCTCAAATGAACCTTCCTCGCACCTTAAGCAAGGTCATTCAGCAATGGTGTTATTGCAGATATTTCAAGAGACAATCCAGGGAGACCAGAAGTGAATGAAAGTTCAGCAGTTTATTAGCTGGCTTCAGAGGAATATTTCCCAAAGGTGTGAAGTCCCAATATACAAGTGACATATACTCCAGTAGACCCGATCTAAAGGATGCTCTTTGGCCTAACCCCGGTATCACCTGTAGCAGAACATGTTATAAACCATCCTGGGCATAAAATGCTGTTTGAAAACACTGGAATTCTGAATCATGCCAACAACTATCAGGTCAGAATGGATAGGGAAGCAATTGAAATCCACAAACACCTGGACAACTTCAACAGGAAAGAAGAAACCCTTAAAATAAACAAAGTTTGACTACCAGTTCTGAAAAACACAAAAATTAAGACCCAGCAAAATGCAAATGAAAACCACTCAGTTTCAGGATGTTTTCTCAGCAGACAATGGATCACTAATTAAACAAACATCCTGAGGCCTTGCCATTCAACAACAGAACAATACACATATTAACATGTAAATCACTCCTCCCAACCTAGAGTCACACAGTATATATATACCCCAACAATACACAGATTAACATGTAAATCATTCCTCCCAACCTAGAGTCACACAGTATATACCCATTCACTGCCATGCCAGCATTCTCTGCAGATTCTTGCCACAGATGCCATCAAAACATCAGGAATAAACATCTTGAACTGCTGTTTCTTTCCATCCCTGTTGTTTCTCTCAGTGAGTAACCTAGATAATAGTGGAATTTTGTGAAAGATAGGCAGATAGTCCAAGTGATCACTTTCCTGATTTCTGGTCATATGGTTGTCAAAATAACTATTTTCCAATGAATATATAAAGCCAAGAACTGTGTTGCAACATCCCGAGAAATGTAAACTCAGTTGGATAGTTATGCTGAACCATGCATTCATGTGGGAGCTATAAATATTTAAAAAGTTAATATATAATAGTGCATACTGTTGGAATGGATAAACATAAATGATTGTTTCTTGAAAAGCTGTTTCTTTAAATTATGAAGCTGCTTATTTTAAATTAAAGATTACACATTATAGAGGTTGTATTCCAGCAATACCTTGGATGGAATGAAAGTTAGGATCTGTTTGTTTTAACCACAAGCTTTTATTTTAGTGTTAACATGTGTTTATCCATTTTCTTTTCAGAGATCACAGTGAGCTTACTTTCCTTAGTTGTCACAGCATGTGGACTTGCTTTGTTTGGGGTGTCCCTGTTTGTCTCATGGAAACTTTGTTGGGTTCCTTGGCGGGAACGTGGCCTGCCTGAAAACAAAGACAAACAGGAGTCCCTGAACTATACAGACACAGACACAAATGACATCGAATACAGTGAGGATTACCAGGGGCAACCTGCCACGTACCCTGACTCTTCCATGAAGATTAGCCACACCTCACCTGATATTCCATTGGATGCCAAGAAAGGAACCAAGGAAAACTGTGTACACAATGTTCGGATGCATCGACAAATCACAGAACCAACTCCTTCTGCTCGGTCAGTAGTTCTGATGTTTTGTAATAAGGGAAGATTTTTTTTCCACTCAACAGGCTCTCTAGTGATAAAGAAAAGCATAGGTGGAACTTCAGGGATACTCCATTGCTTTACCAAATGTAAGAGGAGGTTCCTTGTGGGAGACGATGAAAAAAGCAGAGCAGGAAATAGTGGAGGACATAGAAGCAAAAAGCCATTGATGCTGTGCCTTCCTTTCCTTTAGTTATCTTTCTTAAACCTGAGAAAAGCCTGCCATGAATAATGGTTGGTGGTTGTGTATCTCAGGGAGTGAGGAACAGAGATGGCTAGAAAACCAAGCAAAACAGAAAAGAGCATGGTGGCCAAGGAGGAAAAAAAATTGTATCTTTCTGTGGTTAGAGAGAAGTGAGGATTTAGTAAGAATAAAGACCTTCTTTTCCCATCTGAAGACAGAGGTATGTAAGATTTTTCTAAGCTTCCCTTCTTCAGATTGAGGACACAGTTAGTGAAGCAGAGTCCTTAACTCAGTATGTCGTCCTCTGTCTCATTCAGTTCCAGAACTTCGCCATTAAATTTGTTTCTGAACAGCTTTTTCACTCTGTCCTATTGCAACATCTAGTCATTTTGGATCAAAGAGGGGCCCATACACTTCAAAAAGCAACAAAAATACACATTTTGATAATAAAGAAAATACCCGTTTCCCCACACGTAGCTGGGAGCTGGGCTTTGAGTAAGATCAGCAAATTTAGGCACCATGTTGTTCACTCAATGTCTTGTATACAGTATAATACAATGTAAATTGATGTAAAGGTCTTACAGGTAGATGTTTGCTTTGGGAAATCTATATAGGCTTCCTGGTCATTGGTCGTTTTTATCATCTTTACTCACACATAGAAAACCGTATCTCAGAGAAAATAGTGTTGTTGTTTTCAGAATAAGCCAGTTTATATTGACAAGTATTGGTTTGTCCAAGGGAACTGTACCTGTTCAGGAAGAGTTCTGCTTCAAAGTAGAAGGTGGGGATAGTGTAAATGTATATGTTTATTGCAGCTTATAGGCAGTATTAAAGAATGCCAAGCTTTTCCTTTGTTAATGGTGTACAAGGAGAGTGCAAAGTTATGTTTTCACACATAAAGTAAGGTAATTTCACTGCAGAAAATTAGTGATGTACTTTAAGCAAATGTGAAGATTGGAACAAGTATTTTAATCTCCAGTAGCAGCACAGGAAAGTGGTGGCTTAGTGGATAAGACGGCAGTTCTGATGATTGGAAGATTGGAAATTTGGCAGTTTGAGGCCCAAGTACCACATGATGCGGTGAGCTCCTGTTGCTAGTACCAGCTTCTGCCAATGTAGCAGTTCAGAAGCATGCAAATGCAAGTAGATAAATAGGTACCACTTTGGTGGGAGGGTAACAGCATTCGGTGCAGTCATGCTGACCACATGACCAGCAGATTCATCTTCGGACCACTCTGGCTCTTTGACTTAGTAGTGGAGTTGAGCACCGTTCCTTACAGTCAATTATGACTAGACATTCATGTCAAGGGACTATGTTTACCTTTACATTTAGCAGCCTTGCATTGGTAGCCTTGCATGCGTGTGTGTGTGTGTAGTCCCACAAAATTGCTCTGTAGTAAGTGGAGACAACTGCAATTTAATCTTGCAAAGTATGTTCATTTGCACTTCTCTGTGCTTCAGTGGATGCTTTTATATCCCTGAAAAGATTTCTGGGGGAAAAAATTAGAACAAGTTAATAAAAACACTTGTGAGAGATAGAAGACGGAAGTGCTAGCTTTTAGCTACAGCTTTGATTGGGTGGGTGGCATGTGAAATCACAGACCAGCTGAACAAAATTATATAAAGAGGAGCATAGAAAAAGCAATGCTATGATTACTTCACTTTATTAGATCATTGATTCAACTAATTTAGTGCATTCTTGCTGAGAGTGGCCAATCGTGTCACAAGCAAGATAAAAGAAAGATAACTGTAATCTGTTATTTGCCCCAACATCTTTTTTAAAAAGTATACCATCTTTTTAAACATAGAATGACCTCCTTTTTAAATTGTCATAGCTAACACTCATTAGAATCACAGAATCATAGAATTGGAAGAGACTACAAGGGCCATCCAGTCCAACCCCCTGCCATGCAGGAACCCTCAAAGCATCCCCAACAGATCGCCATCCAGTCTCTGTTTAAAGACCTCCAAGGAAGGAGAGTCCACCACACTCCAAGGGAGTGTGTTCCACATTATTAGATTAAACATTCATTAATAGATTTAACCCACCAGAATTTTTTTGTCAACCTTTTAAAATTGAATAATTTTAAAATTATTTAAAATCCATTATCTGGCAATGGAGCCTAGTGAGTTCCATTTTCCATAAAAGAAAGCATATACTTCTAGCACCACAACGGTATTGTATGGGAAAATATATTATTTTGTTTAATCTGCTAAATCTTGGTGGAAGGAAAACACTTTAGAACAAGATTTAAGATCTGAAATCCTTTTCCTTGCCAGCTGGCCCAGTAAATGACACATACAGATAAGGCTGGGAAGAGTAGAACAAATCAACAGCAAGACAGAGAAAGAATGTCTCTGAGAGCATGAAAATAAGTTATTGAAGGCCACCCATTTAGTCCCAGTCACTGTTGAAGCTGTCTTCTTCTTCTTTATGGTCTCTGTGAAGCATACAAATGGGTTATTCTGCACCTGTGCAGCATTTCTGGATCCTACTGGAATCGCTAGGGAAGACTTTTTGGCGGTAACTCCGCCCACCCTCTATATAGGCTCGGTGTCTGCCTGCCCTTTCTCAGTTCCTTTTGTCTGCCGCATGAGTAGCATGGGAACCTCACTTGGAATTTGATCCTTTCTTCTCTTCGCTTTCGCTTTTGACCACGTTTTGGCTTTTGACTTCTCTTTTGAATAGTGATTTGGACTGGTTTTGGACTCTGATTAATGGTATTCCCTCGGCTTCTTTGACTACTCTTTTGTCTCATCCTTCAGTTTGACAGTGTCCTCGCACTCCTCAGGGACGTAGCTAGGATTTTAGGAAGGGGGGGGGGCTAGACTAAGTGCCATCATTATAATGGGGCTTGAGTGCGGCGGCGCAGCAGCACACACCATTTTTTTTTCTAAGGGAGGGGGGGGGTCCGACCCCCCGAACCCCCCCCCCCCTGGCTACGTCCCTGCACTCCTTCAAAAGGTGCACCGAGTGCAGAGGAAAGATTCCCAGCCAGGACAGTCACTCCATGTACCTCCTTTGCTTGGGAGAGGGTCATAATGTCTCAGCATGCCCTCACTGCAAGGCCTTCACCCCACAGGCCAGGAAGAAGAGAGAGATACGCCTCCTCTCCTTGCTGTATGCACAAATCTTGAGACTTCCCGCTCCATCTAAGGTCAGTGCCAAGACTTCTACCGCCGAGGGCATACCTACAACTTCTAAGGTCACTGCCAAGGCTCCTTCTGCCGAGGGCACACCTTCCACTGAGGTTCCGCAGTCTCCCCTCGTGGAGAAGTGCAAGTCAACCAAGAATGACGGGTCCGGACAAATGTTCTCCCCTAAGTGGAAAAATCCTCAGATGGCTCCAAATCCAAAAAGAAGAAGCACATATCTTCTAAGGATATGGGCAAGGACTTTTTCCATCATAAGGAGAAAAAGTCTCACCCTTCAACGTCTTCAGACGCCGACCGTCAGTCCCTTACCGAACACACTTTGCCCTTTGTCGACATGGACTCGGTACTGTGAGGACAGCTTCCTGCACAACCTGTTATGCCTCTCCCGTCCTGAGACAACCTCCACTCTCCTCTTCGAGCCGCGTCTCTTCCTGTCCTATAGGAGCTCCCTGAACCTTATGAGCTTTCTGATAACGGAGCTTGAAGCTTTTTTCCGTCGGCTCGTCAACCCAGACCTGACAACTGCCCAGTGCATCCCTGTGGATCGCGTCTCTCAGATGTCAGAAGTCATCCATTTTGATGAAGACCTTGATGAGGATCTCTCTTATGGTCTCCCAGAACCTGCTGATACCTCATTTTTGATGATTAGACAGGCACCTAGTATCTCCTTCTTGACCCTTCAGAAGTTCGAACCATACAATTTGTACAGAGCCTCGGTACTGAAGAACCTTGGCTCCCTTCCCAGACGGTCTCTGCTGTGGCTGAGCCCCCTCAGTCCCATCCTGCCTGCACGGTGACCCGCGCCAACCAACCACGCCTTCCACCACCCCAGAAGCCTCTGATCTCAACTGTGCTCCAACCACCCCAGTCCTCTCTGGTTCATTCAAGGCTGACCCTCAGATCTCCTTCAATCTCTTCTGAATCTCCTGACTAGCCAGAGTCCAATTTCTCTCATGCTTATCTAAGTCAGGCCCTCACAGTTCCTGAGGCGGCCTCCCCTTCTGGCGACATCAAATCCTTCACAGAACAGGTCATCCAGATGGGCAAAGTCCTCTATGTCGAGGTCCTCCACACTGACTCCGAGGTTCTTGACCCCATCGATGAACGGGTCCAGGCCAGGGTTCCAACGCCCCCTTTGATCCCTTTTCTTCCCTCAATGTCAAAAATTGTGAAACGTTCCTGGACTGTTCCTTCCTCTTCGCAATCACTTTCAAAGAAACTGGACAATTTGTACAGGATCACCCCTTTGGGTGACTCCTGGCTCTTCAAGCAGCCCTGTCCCAACTTGGCTATTGTCAAAGCCTCCCAACTCCGCTTTACCTCTAAAGCGGCCTCAACTAAAAATGACACGGAGGGCCACAAGCTTGACTCTATGGCTAGAAAATCTTATGCTTCGGCCATACTGGACCTCAAAGTTGCTAATTACACGGCTTGTACGACAGCATTTCAGCAACATTTGTGAGGACGTGCTCTCCCTCTGTATGATGACCTTTCAGAGGAAAAGAAACAACTGGCCTTCACCATCCATGCCAAGGCACACTCCCTGGCCACACAACAGATCACTTCAGCCAGACACTCAGCTGATTGCGCTGCCAGGCAGCTCTCTGGAGTCACCATGCCTAGCTTCTGACCTAACACCCCAGGCCAGATCGGCCATTGAGGAACTCCCCTTCCGTGCTTCATGCCTATTTCACAAAGAGACTAACAAGAAGCTGGAGTTCAAAAACAAGATGAGAAACACAGCCAGTAAATACAGTATGCCATATTCTTCAACTTCTTGGTCTCCCCACCCATACCAATGCCGTTCTGGATGGCAGAGACCTTCCTACCTCTCCAACCAGGGTAGGCCCAATCAGCCTCCTGACTTTCATCAACAGCGTTTTCCCCAGCAACAACAGCCTCCCTCGGAAAAACATCAGTCAAAATATAAATATAAGCAGCCCCTCCAAAAGAAGTATCCTGACCAAGGCAAGAGGCGCTTCTGAAGTTTTCCAGTGCACTTCACCCCCTTGCCGCCCTTCGGGGATCGTCTGATCCATTTTTACCACTCTTGGGCCACCATAACATCTGACTCTTGGGTGCTCAAAATTGTCTGGAGGGGCTATGCCCTTGAGCTTCAACATCCTCCTCCAAAGAGTATTTATTTATTTATTTATTTATTTATTTTTAATCCCGCCTTTCTCCCAAAATGGGACTCAAGGCGGCGAACATATATAAACATAAGATAAAATTGTACAATTAAAATCATAAAAAATATAAAAATTACAAATAGAAGCTTTTTAAAACATACAGAGTTAAAATTAAAAAGTCCAAGTCCAACCCTCTCATCTCCCAATAAAACCAAGCCTGCCAGATCTCAAAAGGCCCATTTAAACAAAAAATGTCTTTGCCTGCCTGCAAAAGGCCAGCAGTAACTTTGTTTCCACTCCCTCTTCAGACACCCTTCTCGACCCAGTGTCCTCTTTGTGCATAAAAGGGGCCATCGAACCCGTACCCCCCTCTTAATCCATCACTGTTTTTTCTCCAGATATTTCATTGTCGCCAGACCTAACGGAGGCCTTCGCCCCATCCTAGACCACCGTTATTTGAAATCTTTCATCCTTTATAAGTGTTTCCCTATGGTGATTCTCTTCCATCTTGCCCCTATTACAGAACTCAGATTGGTTTGCCATGGTGGACCTTCGGGACACTTATTTATACATCAGCATCCGAGAGGATGACCAAAATGTCCTTGCCTTTTCTGTCAGTCCCTACTCCTTTGGCTACTGTATTTTGCCTTTTGGACTCTCCACAGCACCGAGGGTGCTCACCAAGTGCATGGCAGTCGTGCCAGCATTCCTCCACCCGCAAAACATCATCATCTTTCCGTATCTTGACGACTGGTTGTTTGTTGCCCCGAACAGATTCATGCTCTCAGAACATCTCAGCTATGCTGTCTCCCTCCTTCGAGCCTTGGGACTCATGCTTAACCCAGAAAAGTCCGCTCTCTGCCCCATGCAAAGAGTGAGATTTATGGGCACCATGTTAGATTCCACGACCTTGTGAGCATATCTTCCCCGAGATAGGTTCAACAACCTCAAGTCTTCAATTCAGGCTTGCCTCTCCTCCCAATGCATTCAAGCAAGGACAGCACAGGTGGCGCTGTGACATATGGCATCCACGACGTAAGTCATCCCATGGGCCTGGCTCTGCATGCGCCCCTTCCAATCTTGGTTTCTCTCCGTCTTCAATCCGGCCTACGATCATCCACAAAAATGGATCACCATCCCAAGGCCGGTAGCTCGCTCCCTTCATTGGTGGCTTGACCCACGGAACGCCTGCGTAGGCATGCCCTTCCTTCCTCTTCAGCCCCAGGTCACGCTCACAACAGACGCCTCCACCACCGGATGGGGAGCCCACTGCAAAGACCTCTTCATGTCGGGGCAGCGGCACGTATAAAGCCAGCTTGCCTGGTCTCCTCCTCCGTCACGCCTCCCCTTGCCAGCGGACCTTGCTGGGACCTGCGTTTGCTGCCAGGCGGTTCTCCTCGGGTTGTCGGAGGTGCGCAGCTGCGCACCGGCCCGGGGAGGCCGCCCACGGACTGCATTTTGGGACTCCCGCAGTTACGCAACTGCGCAGCTGCGCATTTTTGCAGCGGCGCGAGGGCAGGAGGATTGTGTCCTAGCCAGCTTGGAAAAGAGAATGTCTGTGGTGCCATTTCTCTGTTCCTTTTATTGCTTGGTAGGGGGAGGGGGAGGATATGGATGTGGGGAATGCTTTGGCTGGGGAGGAAGAGGGTGAGTTCTGCACGAGCGGAGCTTCCATTGAGGTGGTGTGGGGCAGGGGGAGGTATGACGGTAGGAGAGTGGACTTGCGTTACAGAGGAAGGCGAGATCGATGCGTAATATCTATCTCTCCTTCCTGTCCCCCTCCTAACCAAAAGGACCTGAGGGTCATTCCAACCATGCCACAAACCCTGTCTCTGCTCCTGTACAATGCCAGGTCCATTAACAACAAGTCCCACATCATCCATGACCTGTTGGAAGACAGTAATTGTGACCTGGCTTGCATTAGTGAAACCTGGCTTGGGCCTGAGGGGGATGCTGTGTGGGCGCAGGCCCTCCCTGCTGGGTTTTCAGTGAAGGACCAGTCCAGGTTAGGTGGGCGGGGGGGGGGGTGTTGCCTTGGTACATAAGAACACCTTGTCTCTTGCCAGAAACCACATCCGTCAAACTTCCTTTATCGAGTGTATTTACTTGACCTTGAAGGCCAGGGACAGTCTAGGGATTTTGTTGATGTATCGGCCACCCTGTGCGCTAACAGACTCCCTTAACGAGCTGACACAGTTGGTTGCGGAGCTGATGTTGGAAACACCCAGGCTACTTGTCCTGGGTGACTTCAACATCCCCTTCGCGGCCAATTATGTTCCATCCGGTGCAGCTCAGGAATTCATGGATACCATGGCGGCCATGGGCCTGTCCCAATTGGTCTCGGGTCCTACGCATTCTGCGGGTAATACACTTGATTTGGTCTTTTGTACGGATGCGGAAAATCCGTGGGCGGAAATAACTAATATTTCTGCCCTGTCATGGACGGATCATTTCCTGGTGGAGGCAAAAATCAAGGCTTCTACCTAGATCCCCCCCGGGGGTGGTGGACCTATTAGAATGGTCCACCCTCGAAGGCTGATGGAACCCAAAAGGTTCCAGGAAGCCTTAGAGGGGCACATGGTTGGAAATGACGGCGACTCTGTTGATGCCCTGACTGGTATCTGGGATACCGGTCTTTCCAGGGCTATACACAGTATCGCTCCCAAGCGCCCTCTCAGGCCTGCTTCCAAACGAAAGCCCTGGTATACGGAAGACCTCCGGGCACGGAAGCGGGTTCTGCAACGGCTAGAGCACCGCTGGCGGAAACACCTATGCTTAGCCGACAAGGCTCTCCTAGACCGCCTTTTGGAGGACTACGGAGAGGCGATACGAGCAGCTAAGAATTTGTTCTATGGTGCTCGTATCGCGTCCGCGGAGTCGCGTCCAGCAGAGTTGTTCAGGGTAGTCAGGGAGCTAACTCAGCTCCCTCCTGCCCTGAGCCAGATCCTTGAACCTTCTAAGGCCTGCTGCGACCAATTTAACAACTTCTTTGCGGATAAAACCTCTCGGATAAGCGAAGGTCTTAACACCGGCATTAGGGCAGAACCTAGAGCAGAGGCGTCCAGAGCCTCCGTGGACTCTATTAAACTGGATCAGTTTGAGTTGGTTAGTACCGATGATGTGGACAAGATCCTTGGAAGCGTTTGGAAGACAACCTGCTCTCTCGATCCCTGTCCCTCATGGCTAGCGGCTCAGGGGGGACCGGTGATAACTTCGTTGTTACACCAGATTATAAATACATCTTTGAGGGATGGGCAATTTCCATCCAGCTTAAAATTGGCCATTGTAAAACCGCTGCTCAAAAAGCCCTCCCTCGACCCCCTGATGCATAATAATTATCGGCCAGTTTCGCTACTGCCATTTTTGGGGAAGGTGATCGAGAGGGCGGTTGCAATCCAGCTTCAATCGATCTTGGACGAACGGATTATCTGGATCCATTTCAAACCGGCTTTCGGGCGGGCTACGGGGTTGAGACAGCCATGGTCGCCTTGGTCGATGATCTCCGTCTGGGCATTGACAGGGGAAGCGTGTCCCTGTTGGTGCTCTTGGACATCTCAGCGGCTTTTGATACCATAGACCATGGTATCCTTCTGGAGCGCCTGGCAGAGGTGGGAATCGGGGGCACTGCGCTCCAGTGGTTCCAATCCTACCTCTCCGGGAGGTTCCAGATGGTGCAGCTGGGAGACATGTGCTCTGATAAGAGGGCCCTTATATCTGGGGTCCCTCAAGGAGCCATTCTGTCTCCCATGCTCTTTAACATTTACATGAAACCGCTGGGAGAGATCATCCAGAGACATGGGGCGCGGGGTTATCAGTACGCTGATGACACCCAAATAGTTTTCTCTATGTCTCCGACTGATGCAGTGACTGGGGATGGCATCTCTCCTCTTGTGGCCTGTCTGGAGTCGGTAATGGACTGGATGAGGGAAAACCGACTCAGCCTGAATCCAGAGAAAACGGAGGTGCTCGTGATAGGTTCCCCTGGCCCGGGGATGGCGGTGATTCCACCTGTCCTGAACGGGATCACGCTTCCTGTGAAGGACTCTGTACGCAGTCTGGGAGTGCTCCTTGACTCGTCGCTCCACCTTACATCACAGGTGGATGCGACAGTCAGGAGTACCTGTTATCAGCTTCGGCTGATACGCCAGCTGCGTCCCTACCTGGGCCGGAGGGACCTTGAAACTGTAGTACATGCTCTGGTAACCTCTCGCTTGGACTTCTGCAATGCACTCTACGTGGGGCAACCCTTGTACCATACCTGGAAGCTACAATTAGTGCAGAATATGGCAGCCAGACTGGTTACTGATACACCCAGAGCCAGTCACATAACACCAGTGCTTAAAGAACTGCACTGGCTGCCTATTCGCTTCCGAGCGCAATACAAGGTGTTGGTTATTACCTATAAAGCCCTAAATAGCTTGGGCCCAGGATACCTTGAGGACCACTTCTCTCCATACAATCTGCCCCGCACCCTCAGAACATCTGGGCAGCAGTTATTGAGGGTTCCAGGGGCCAGACTTGTCTCCACGTCCAGGAGGTCTTTTACCATCTCGGCCCCGACCCTCTGGAATTCTCTGCCCAACGAGCTCCGCTCGGCCACCTCCCTAGCCCAGTTCAAAAAGGGGCTGAAGACCTTTCTGTTTAATCTTGCATTCCCCGATATAGGCCCCAACTAGCTTTCCCCACCCCTACGTCAGCAGTGGCAAGCTGGCTAGAAGTGTTTTAATTGTTTTTAATGTATCTGTATTTGCTTTGTTTATTTGTAATTTTGTATTCTTTAAGATGTTGTACACCGCCCTGGTTATATAGAAGGGCGGTATATAAATAAAATTTTTATTTATTATTATTATTCGTCAACAGAAAGTGGTGCTCAGCGGAGCTCCGCTACCACATCAATGCTCTCGAGATGTTAGTGGTCTGAAAAGCTCTCAAGGCCTTTGAAACCTTGCTTCAGGATCAGGTAGTCTTGCTCCTCACCAACAACACAACGGTGATGTATTACATCAATAAGCAAGGAGGTACCAGATCTCTCACCCTCCTCGCTCTCACCCTCCAGATTTGGAAGTGGTGCATCCCCAGACGCATCACCCTGAAGGCCATCCACCTTCCAGAGGAGGAGAATGTGCTTGCGGAGAAGCTGAGCAGACCTCTAGACTCTTGTCACAAGTTGCAACTCAACCCCCATGGTGTACACCATTTGTTTTCCCTTTGGGGAACTCCGGACATTGACCTGTTTGCCTCTCATCTGAACTCTCATTGCAACCAGTTCTGCTCCAGGACTCCTTCCTATTCTGCTGGTCAGATAAGATGTTCTACCTATTTCCTCCCTTCCCTGTCATCGCAAGAGTGATAGCTGAGCTCCGAACAGACTGCTTAGATGTAATCCTTGTCACCCCGTGGTGGCCAAGACAACCGTGTCTTGCTCCTCTTATCCAACTCTCCAACAACTGGCTTCGACACTACCTCTCCGCCCTGACCTGACCCTCCACAACGGTTATGTTCATCACCTAGACATCATCTCGTGGCCTGGAGAACTGTACCCTGAACCACTTCTCAGCTTCGGTTCGAAAGATCATTTTGGCTTCCCATAAGCCTTCCGCTCAGTGTTCCTACTAATTCAAGTGGAACAAATTTTTGTCGTTCCTCACTGACAGAGGGCTATCCTCCTTGGAGATTGATGTCCCCATCATCATCGAGTTCCTGAACTCTCTCATCAGGTCCAGCCTCTCCATCTCTTCCTTGAGATGTTACCTTGCAGCTATCTGTGCCCACATTCAGTTTTCCGGCCGCCCGTCAATATTTCTTTACCCCTTGATGAAAAGATTCTTCAAGGGACTCAAAAACCTCAAGCCCCAAATCGCTGCCCCAGTGCCCACTTGGGATGTTCAACTCGTCTTGGCAGCCCTGTCTGCGGCTTCCTTTGAACCCCTTGCTTCCTGTGACCTCAGGCTCCTCACTTGGAAGATTGCATTTTTTGGTTGCACTGACCTCCGCACGCTGGGCCAGTGAACTCTGTGCCATACCGACTCTCCCTATCTCAATTTTTTTAGGGACAAAGTCGTCCTCGTTTCTTTCCTGCAAAATATTGTTTCTGTCTTTCATCTCAACCAAGACATTGTTCTTCCAACACTTGCTTCGAACCCAACCACCAACACCAAGTGTTCACTCTCTTGATGTCAGGCAGGCTTTGTCCTTCTAACTCAACAGGACTTCAGTCCCAAGGTGTTCTCGACAGCTTTTTTTCTGTTATTCCATCTCTAAGCTGGGACTGCCTGTCACCCCTCAACGCTTCTCTAAATGGGTGACCTCCACTATCCACCTCTCATATGAACTGTTTGGGAAGTCACCCCCTGCTCAAATCCGAGCCCATTCAACCAGGGCAATAGCTACTTCCTCTGCCTTCCTCTCCGGTATCCCCTTGAAGGACATTTGCAAGGCTGCGGTATGGTCTCAGCCACTGACCTTTATCATGCATTATAGACTTGATACCAGGCAAAGCCAGGAGGCATCCTTTGGCAGAGCTGTTCTTCTTTCCGCAAGTCACTGAGGTTAGTTGACAACTGTTAAATGACACAAATTCACACTGTTTTCTGGTTTAATTGCCCATTTATTTTATTACCAGGACATGCCCTCCTCCAGGAGAGTTTCAGCTTGTCAGTCTAACCCATTTGTATGCTTCACAGAGACCATGAAGAAGAAGAATAGGTTGCTTACCGGTAACTGTAGTTCTTCAAGTGGTCATCTGCGAATCCATACAAATCCCGCCCATCCTCCCCTATGTCATGTCCTGCGCTTTCTTCCTTGTCTGCTCTTATGGTGGACTGTTTGAACTGAGAAAGTGCGTGAAGACACCAAGCCAATATAGAGAGTGGGTGGAGTTACCACCAAAAAGTCTTCCCAAGCGATTCCAGTAGGATCAGAAATTGCTACAAGGGTGCAGAATAACCCATTTGTATGGATTTGCAGATGACCACTCAAAGAACTACAGTTATAGGTAAGCAACCTGTCATTATACATAATAGATGCTAAACACTGAGTGGAAAACTGCCGGCCAGTTTAGTGCTTTCTTTTTCTGTTTGCAAACTGAAGTGCAATTGATACCACATTTACCAATCATCTGCAAGCAATTCTCATGCATAAGAATGCTTTTTTAAAAGTTATCTGTGGTGACACAAGTCACAGGGAGTCAAAGAAATATGAAATGGCATTCCTAAATGTAGCTTGCTGGACCACTGGGACTCCCAGCTTCTTGCATGTTTGCCCATTTATGACTTTGACTTTGCCATTCTTTAGTGACAAGTGGGAATCTTTTCTTTAAAAAAAGGTTAAGGCCAATTTTGTTGACATCATTCCTTTTTTACTCAAACATTAGTCAAACATTTATTTTGTTATCATATTTAGGGTTGGTTTACAAAACTCTTGGATTGTTGCTTGTATATACTATCTTAAACAGTTAGTTTGACCATCCAACAGTCCAATGAAAAAGTTGTTGAAAATAGATGGATGACCTCAGTCCACTCGATGTTTGCAAAATGAAAGCTGTTTGTGTTGTTTCAGTCTACCCAAAATGTCTATGAGTAATGTCCACACAGCTGTTAGAACAGTAGTATCCAAGTAGCCACTTTAAATAAACTTGACCAGTTCAGAGTTGTGGGAGGAAAGTGTGAGTTATGGTACAACAGTTAGAGAGGTATGGCTTAAATCGTAGCCTGTTGTTCCCTTTCCTAGCATGGAGAAGAGTGAAGAGGAGCAAAGTGTTCTCAGCTGGTATTTGCAGGTGCCATCTGATTCTTTACCTCAGAACTCAGCTGGTGTCTGCAAACACCAGCTGAGAGCAGCCAGCTTTACTTCTTCTACCTTGTTGCCATCCAGGGAGTGAGGAACAAAGCAGAGTGGGAGAGCCTGCTGTTAACTCCAATCCTTCCTAATAAGTGATGCAAACATTCTCCAATAATAGCCCCATCAAAATAAAATATTAGCTATATTTTTATGGTGGAACTGGAAAAAAATCAAAAAGAATTCTTAACTACATGTGTAACTCTTAAAAGAGTTGGATGGCTAGCTCAAGGGTAGATCAGAAGGTATGCATGAACCAAATTCCAGGTTTAATTCCTAGCATCTCCAGTTTTGAGTGCCAGTGTAGTTTGAGTCCATTGGATGACATTTTCTAAGTCTGCGTCTGCACGAGCCAAATATCACATCCTCCTCCAATCCTCATGGCAACCAGTCTGGATGATGCAAGATCCAATCCCTGGCTGTGGTGCCAACTGATGGGATGACATAGGGCCAGTTCAAGACTGAACCAGTGGTATGCCATATTCATCATGAATTTAAATAAGTCACCTTTAGCTCTGGATCTTCCCCGAAGATTCAGAGTCCTTTGGAGTGATGCTGGGTGACTATTTACAATGTGTCTCACTGTGCTGCCTGCCACTGCTTCCACTGTGAGTCTCTCATTCTGAGGTCAGAAGAAGGCACCCAGCCATGTGATCAATGCTTGGTGCCTCATTTTTGGCTTCAGATGGAGTGATTGACAGCAGCAGTGGGTGAAAAGCAGGACATGCAAGCGAACAGCTGCCCAGTGTTGCTGCAGAATACCAGGTAACAGGAGGATGTTGAGGCTACTCCTGGAATATTCTGGCCTGTTCAGATATCAATTTAGTCTAAGAGAAGGGCAACAACAAACCTCTGAAGAAATCTTGTCAAGAAAATTGTGTGAGAGGGTCACTCTTAAGTCAGAGTTGACTTGAAGGTGCATAATGACCAAAGAGTCTTTAAAACAATGTAAGGGTTTCTTATTTCTGCTAACGTAATCAAGTCTGTCTAGTGATTCATGAACATTATTTTATGCTTTCATTTTTAACTTGTCATTTGGTCTAAGAACATTGTAGATTTTTAAAATATCATTAATAAATACACTTTGTTATTTTTATTTAAGGCACAATTCAATCCGAAGGCAGCTCAATCTCTCAAACCCAGACTTTAACATCCAGCAGATCCAAAAGCAGGAGCAGCTGACAGGGATTGGGAAGATCAAGCCAGAATTGTATAAACAAAGATCAGTGGACACAGATGATGGGCGGAGAAATAACAGCAAGTCTTGTGGGAAGCTCAACTTTATTGTAAAATATGATTGTGATTTGGAACAACTAATAGTGAAGATTCACAAAGCTGTGAACCTACCAGCGAAAGACTTTTCTGGAACTTCAGACCCTTATGTTAAGATCTACTTACTTCCAGATAGGAAAACAAAACACCAGACTAAAGTACATAGAAAGACCCTGAACCCAGTGTTTGATGAAGTTTTTTTATTTCCTGTTCCTTACAATGACTTGAGTACAAGAAAACTACATTTCTCTGTATATGACTTTGACCGATTCTCCAGGCATGACCTGATTGGCCAAGTGGTAGTAGATAATTTTTTAGAGTTGTCGGACTTCCCCAGGGAGTGTCATATTTGGAAGGATATTGAATATGTCACCAATGTAAGTATGACTCTTCTTTATTTTGAGATGTTATTTTCCAACCTACCTACTTTATTAAGTTGTCCACCTCTTTAGCCAAAGTGACAGTGAAGAAAATGACCTCTCGACTGCAATTGTTCTAAAATACCATAAATAGTTAAAATATTCATTATGTAAGAATTGCTCTTTGAATTTTAGCGCACAAGGCAAAAATCAGAATTTTGACAGAATAAAAGCATCTTTGGCTAGTTCTTATCCACCCTACTACTGCCCTGTTACTGTAGTGGTAGTGCACCTTTTTCATTGACAGGCAAAACTCATCAATGATCTCTCAATCTTGTGACTGTAGCACAGCTATTTTGGTGCACAAACCCTTCAATTCTGGCATTACAGCAGTCACATGGCAGGATGGGACCTAATTCTCCTTGCTCCTCCCCCCCTTTGCTATTTCAAAGGAATTATCTGTCTGTTGGATTTTTTAATTGTTTTTATCCTTGGTATTGCATGGGAAAATATATTATTTTGTTTAATCTCCTAAATCTCAAGGCAAATTAAAAAAAGACCACTTTAATGGGGGGGAGGGGTTTGTAGTTACACAAACACAGCAAAATTAAAAATAAATAAGTCAACAGACATGGAGCTAGACTGCTTTGAAATAGTGAGTGGGGGGGGGGGGCAGGAGGAGAATCAGGCCCCCTGATGCTGGAAATGAAGGGAAGACACTTAACACCTGTGTGGTGGCTTCCAAACTGCATTTGTGCAAAAGAAGAGAGATGTAATAACAAATGTTATCAAAGCAGTACAAGTGTTCCTGTTTCCTTTCATAATAGTTTATTATTTATTTATTATAATACGACTAGCCTGAGACCGATGTGATGATAGCCTTTGTTTCTATAGGAATGTGTCATATATCCTTGAATGACATCCCTATATTCCTTGTTCCACTAGATTTTTTCAGTGGTATACAGCAACCAAACCAGCAAAATGTCTATATACTGTGTGGTGTGCATGTGTAGTCAAATGTACAGCTCTGAACATTTTCAGGGTGTACTGTTTTTTTCTGCTACAATTCTAAGTTCTTTTCCCATACCCCATGCTTTCAGTAATCCGTTCTTGATCCTATAATACCAGTTCCATACTTTTATTACCATAACTGTCAGACTAGCCCAATACAGATGGCAAGTAATTCAGAAAGGACATTAGCAAGTTACTTCATCTGGCTCTGCAGATTTGAACTCTCTATTAATCTTGATTTGTGATCTGGATCCCTTGCCAAGGTCTATCCAAATCAGAACTGTAGGACCTTACCTGTATGTCTTTTGTACCAGGTTCTGGGTAGTGGATCTTGGAGTTCTATTTAAAAAAATAAAATTAGATCTGACAAGTCTATTTATTTCTCCATATCCTACCGGAATCAAATCTAATAATATATAACCTCAGTAGTCACATCTTTGTTCCCCGTTTATCCTTGTATATTTTTTTCCTCATCTTTCTCCATTGTTACCACATCTTCTATACTGAAAGTCCTTTGCATTAGGAAACTGTTTTCCCAATATTTACTGTGCAAGAGACGACAGCACAAACCAATGAGAAGAAAAGAGTTTATACTTAAATATTAGGAAGAACTTTTTTACTGTAAGTACTATTGGGCAGTGGAACAGGCTGCCTCAAGAAAGTGGTGGACTCTTCTTTGGAAGTCTATAAATAGAGATTGGATGGGCATCTTTCAAGAATGCTGTAGTTGTGTATTCCTGCATGGCCAGAGGTTGGACTATATGGCCCTTGCAACCCCTGCAACTTGATGATTCTGTGATTCTGTGTACATAGATGGCATTACATTTATATTAGCATTGGTATCATCTTTGAAGCTTGCCCCCGATTCTTGTGAGGTTTCTCAGGATGCACTAGTGCTGATTCTAAAATAATGGGCTCTATATTTTGAAACATATAGGCCTGTTACAGACTGCCAAAATAAAGCTGCTTTGGGTCTCTTTGGAGGTATGCTATTTAAATGATGCATGGGTCCTAAGAGCCCGGAGGTTGCGCCAAAGCCATACTCCATTCCTAAGCACTGGAGTGCAGCTTTAGTGCAGCTTCCGGATTCTTAGGATGCATGCATCATTTAAATAGCATGCCTCCAAAGAGACCTGAAGCAGCTTTATTTTGGCAGTCTGTAACAGGCCATAGTTTTAGAAACCTATAGACGGGGCACCTTGTGGTTACGCTAGATATTATAGTCTTACAATTCCCATCATTCCTGACCATTGGTCACACTGATTGCAGCTGATGGAGATTGGAATGTAATAATGTTTGAAGGGCTACAAGTTGTTCACTCCTTCCATAAGCATTAATAGCTTTAACAGGCAGACTGTTTTTGAGAAATGTGACAAGATGGATTCTGTGCTTCATCAGCTGAAACAATAAAACAGAACTACTTTATTGATTTTGAAAATTGTATGGTTGGATGCTACTCTGTTCATCTGCTACTTTCATAAAACAAGAAAGAATCTGCTTCAAAATGTTGTAATCTTGTTGAGTTAACAGATTTTTATCCAAGCTCTTTTAGGGCTAACAGTAAGGGCCAAAATAAGTCACATACAGAGTAGCACTTAAGAATATCTGTAGGTTCTAAATATTTTAATGGTTCTGTTATTCATAGAACCGTAGAGTTGGAAGAGACCACAAGGACCATCCAGTCCAACCCCCCCCCCCCGCCATGCAGGAAATCTAAATCAAAGCATACCTGACAGATGGCCATCCAGCCTCTGTTTAAAGACTTCAAAGGAGAGAGATTCCACTACACTCCGAGGGAGTTTGTTCCACTGTTGAACAGCCCTTACTGTCAGGAAGTTCCTCCTAATGTTGAAGTGGAATCTCTTTTCCTGTAGCTTGCATCCATTGTTCTGGGTTCTATTCTCTGGAGCAGCAGAAAACAAGCTTGCTCCATCTTTTTTATGACATCCTTTCAAATATTTAAACAGGGCTTATCATATCATATCACCTCTTAACCTTCTCTTCTCCAGGCGTTCCTCATAGGGCATGGTTTCCAGACCCTTCACCATTTTTGTCACCATCCTTTTTGAACTGGACACAATATTCCAGGTGGGGCCTGACCAAAGCAGAATATAGTGGCACTATTACTTCTCTTGATCTAGACAGAAATTGGTTGAAAGTGCTTTGGCTTTGATAATGCCTTTGGAATATTATGCTGAATTTAGTTCATCCAAGTTGAACAAAGAATTCTCCTTTGGCTGTGCTGTGGATTTTTAAAAACAAAATAGTGCAAGTGGTTTTTAATAGGTACCTTAACTTAATTAGACAGAGTGCTGGTTCCTAGATAATAAATTCAGTAAAAAATGTTTTTTACAACATTCTGTTTACAAATGAATATTTTTTCAATTTTCTGTTTCTTGAACCAACAACATAATTTCAGTATTCTGCATATTCTCCTCCTCTCTTGCTCTCTTTTTCTTTCAAATACAGTAGATTCAGTTTCAGCTCTTTCTGTAGCACACATCAGGGCAGTATTAAATTCATTCATATATTTGAATCAATGTAAGGTTTCTGAATATTTTTAACAGAGCTGAGTGATAAGGAAAAAAAACAGAACTGAGTTTTAGTGCAGAACAGAAAACACACATATTTTGACATTGCTCAGTTCTATATTTTAGCTTTTTTCAAACTTCAAAGAGAAATCTATTTTTAGATATCCATCCATTTTTATTTTTTTGCCCTAAATATATTTATCATTGAATCCCCTGCTCTTTGGTACCAGGTAAAGAGTTTTTGCTTTACTGTTGTCACTCTTTGTGATGGATATCTGTGATATTATGCATGTGTGAAGATAGTGGACCGGAAGAAGTTTCCTTTTTCCTGCTACCTAAATGCAGGGTCATCTACTGAAGCTGAATGGTGTGAGAACCAACACTGATAAAGAATTAATTAATCATGCAACTCAGATCTTTAGAACTGTCGAGGTAGAAGGGACTGCAACAGCCATCTTGTCCACTTCCTGCCATGCAAGACACAACTAAATCACTTCTGAGAGATGGCTATCCAACCTCCTTTTGAAGACAAATCCGATTATTGTCAGATTCGTTCTCACAGCATGTAGTGATGCCACCAACATGAACAGCTTAGACAAATGTATGGGTGATAGAGCTGTTAATGGCTTTTAAACATGGTGAATATACAATGGGCCCTTGGTATCTGCTGGGGTTTGGTTCCAGGGCCCTCAGGGGATACCAAATCCCTGGATAGTCAAGTCCTATTATATACAGTGGTGTAGTAAAATGGCCCCATCTATAAAATGGCAAAAATCAAGGTTTGTTTTGTCAGGACTCTGTGGCACACTTGGCCTGGAAATGACATGGATGTGGCCACTTGGTGGAACTGGAGCAGGGGTAACTACAGTTCAAGTGGCAGGTGTGTGAGTCAGCATTTGGAAGCTGTGCCTCATGGGACATCTGATGCAACATGCACAGCAGTTGAAGTCAGTCAAGGGGTGCATCATGGGATATGGTATGATGCAACCTGCCCTGGGGATGAAACCAGCAAGGTTTCATTGGTGGCAAGACACCACATGACTTCACAGAAGACCACCTATAAAAGGGAGAAGGTGATTATCTCCATTGTTGGGTTGTTGTGGTCGGTGACTAGCGAAGCACTTTGTCTGTATATAGAGCTGTGAGTACTGTATTCCAGATGGCTGTCTGGTACTCTGTGCGATATTGTATATAGTTTGCAACAAGTGAATTAAAGCCCTCTTGTTTGAGTGAGAGCGTTGCTGTTCAGCAGTGTTTATTTCTGCAAGCCGGGAGGTCAAGGCTGAATCCTGCGTGGGAGGAATTTTTCCTTCTCTGCCTGAAGCCTTTGCAGACGTCTCTCCAAGAGCCTTCTCCTGGCGTTCTGCCTGCATGGATCAACTCTGCACATGGTTGTAGTGGACACAGCGCATCTCTCTATGCCCCAACATGTTTGGGGTACATTGGTATATTTTTTAAAAAATATTAAATATGTAATTGTTTTAATTCAAAAAGCAAACCTTGATTTTGCCATTTTAGATAAAGGACACCGTTTTACTACGCCATTGTATAAAATGGAACTTAAGCATTCGTGGATTTTGACATTCATGGGAGGATCCTAGAACCAAACCCCTGAAGATATGGCCCACTGTAGTGATGAAGAAAGGAACTAGAATGGATGAAAGAAGAGTCAGTGGATTTAAGTGAATTAAGGGCAAAACAGATGGCCCCTTTGTGGTAGCTTCCTGGCAGCTTTCTGCCACTTTTTTTGTGCTGTCAAACCGTCAGGTTGGGGCATGGCATGCAGTTGGTCTGGCTTCAACACAGGAATCAAAGAGGTGGTGTTAAACCACCACTTCAGGGCCATCTATTTCAGCCCTTAGTGATTTTTTTTTTTCTTGATTTCAATGTGATTATGTAAGTCCTTGGTTTAGGGAAGTCTAAGAAACTTCAAGGAAATGGTTTTGCTCAAGACAGTTGTTAATTATTATCTTTGGATGATCAGGATATTAAAAAAAATTTGTTTATGAAAAATCTGAAAGAATATGTGTGGGGAAAGTCCAGTTGATTTAATCAATCTTGTTTAAGAACAAAAGCCCTTCCCCAAAAGAAATCCAAAACTTGCAATCCATACCACCTTAATATTTTTATTAGATGAATCGAAAACTCGGAAATATCATGCGAGATTTGGAGCTCTCCAAAACAATTCATGAGGCTAGAAGATAAACAAAGAAAAAAAGCTGGGGTGGAGCAAAAGGCTGGTTGCTGTTCAAGCAATGGAATCTATATCCTAATCTAGGTTGGGGGAGGGGGGGTGTCATACATTGAAATCAAACTCTACCAGGTAGAGAAGTTTCAGTGTACACCTGGGATCCTTCAAAAGGTGCTAGGAAAGAGAAGCAAACAATAGTAGATTTCCCATTTTGACATGGCTTGAACAATGGTCAACGCTGCCTTACTTGGTTTACCGTCTAGCCTGATGAAGAATTCTGAAATACTTGGAAGTTTGCATAGCATTTTGTAACCTTTGGGTTGGCCTGTCAAAGTTATTATAGAAATATGTGTTTTGGCTACTTTTAAAAAAATAACCACATGGCTAACTTCCCGTTTTCATGTACAGTACAAAAGAGCTCCTGCTGCTTTTTTAAACTAATAGCCCCTTGTTCCATTGCATTATACTCAGTGTCTCTGTTCTGATCAGTATAGTGTGTTCTTGCTTCTGCTGCTGCAATTTATTATATCATTTCTAAAATTGCTCTAATTCAAGATGATATCATAATGTTGTTGCTGATTGCAAAAGATTATACCTTGAACAAAATCTATCATTTCCCAGCATTTGTTCTAATAAAGAAAGAAGCTAGACATCCACTCTCTCCCTCTTTCTGTCTCTGTCTGTTTCCCCCTGTCTCTCTGTCGCTACCTCTTTTTTATTTCTCTTTCTGTCCCCCCTCCTCCTTGCATGCCTTTTATAAAAGAAATAAAATTTTATATTCTAGGGCAGAACAACTTCTGAAAACTATGTTCTTTTTAGCTGCAAGGATTGTATTCAAGATAGAAAGCATCACTGAAAATTTAAAACATATTACAGCCTGAGCCAATGGGCTAAACAAGACATGAGTATGCAGTAAGAACTCTGAGCATCCTGAAGTAGCCCATTCTGTGCACCTGGGAAAGCTGGACTCAGCCTGTCCACTGATGTTTTATATTTTATTTTATTTTATTTATACCCCACCTTTCTCTTCACATGAGATTCAAGTCAGTGACATGCAAGAAGGTTTCCACCAAAAGATATACAAACAGAAAATCAGAGTTGGGGAGGGGCACAAGGGATACAAATTGAGAACTTCAGTTTTTTTGAGAGTCTACTTTTTGACCCTGGAATTCTTAGAGTATCACATGAATGACCAAAATGCCACAAAATATAAACAAAACAAAACAAAATCAGAAATGACCAGAGGTCCACTCCTATTTTTGAAAAACAGATGGTTTATAAAATGTTAAGCAGTGCAAAGGAGACCTGCAATCTAGTCCGAAAAAATTGCCATTTCTGGAGACTTCCGAAAGAAACAATTCATCTCGTTTTTGCAGCAAAAGTGGCAATTTTGCAGTAGGGCTAAAAAAAGAAAAGAAAACAAAAGAAAGCAATCTGTGGGCTACACATTTTTGGTTCATATCAGGTAGAATAATTTGTTGTTTTTTTATGACTCCAAGTAATTTTTGACTTACAGCAAACTTAAACCAAACCTATCACAGGGTTTTCTTGGCACATTTCATCAGAGAGGGTTTGCCATTGCCATTGTCATCATACTCCATAAACCATTGCTTGTCAAGCAAACCTCTGGAATTCTATAAAGGGCACACTGAGCAAACCCTACAACTGCAGCAAAAAGGAATAATGGAAAAGTAATTCACTTGGTTTAATTTGAGCAGTTTGAATTATATGCATTGTCGAGAATATTAGGAATAATAGTGTAGCTCATAAGCAGAGTAATTAGCATTTGAAAGTAGAGAGTGAACAACAACCAGTCCTACACCACAGTACCATGGGCGCAGGAACTAGCAGTGAAGTGAAGCAGGCTTAGCCTTTGTAAAATGATATGTACAGTAGTAGGTTTACTTACAAATTCTAAAAGCTTCATAACATCTTATGGTGGGAGGCTGTGTAACATGTGCTATTGCAGCATGGACAAGAGACAATGGCAGATTACAGAATGGATGGTGAAGAATCTCAGGACTAACTGCAGATGAACTGATGCAGGTAGAGAAGGATGGCTGTGAACAACAAACAAGATAAGATATGAATACATGCTATGCCTG
Source organism: Sceloporus undulatus (assembly GCF_019175285.1). Classification (NCBI taxonomy): domain Eukaryota; kingdom Metazoa; phylum Chordata; class Lepidosauria; order Squamata; family Phrynosomatidae; genus Sceloporus; species Sceloporus undulatus. The sequence goes on along the minus strand of NC_056522.1, from coordinate 282,098,755 downwards.
AACTCTTAGACAGATATACATGCTAGCAGCTACAGAGTACAGGTATACTATGGTTGCAGACTTTAACATGCACAAAGTTCTTAACTCCCCTCTCCAAATGATGATGTTATACTGATCTGTTGTTAATCCCAAATTTGCATTTGAAATTGTACAAGCAAACCTCAACCCCCACCTGAGGCCCATTGCCTAACACACATAATGTTCGCTTGGAGAAACGTACCTGCCTCCTTTTTTTCTGTTAAAAGTTGTCTCCCAGACTTGAGACTTGACTTGAGACTCGACTTGAAAGTATCTTGCAAGGATTTGAGAGTCAGACTTAGGGCCTGAACAGACAGGCCAAAATAAATCTGCTTTGGGTCACTTTGGCGGTATGCTGTTTAAATGACACACACATCTTAAGAGGCCAGAAGCTGATCAAAGCACAAATAAAGCGCTAACTGAAAGGGTTAATTTTTACTGCAGTTTTTAACCTTAGTTGGAAGTACTTGTGGACTACAAGCACAATTCATTTCCTTTTCTTTCTACTTTTCCACCTTTCCTTCTTGCCACAATATATCAGTATTCCTCTGCATCATCAGAAAAAAACATGTTTAATACCATCCTTAATCAAATTCAAAATTTGAGACAGTATACATTAAGAAGCACAAATGGAATACTGAATTGTAGTTACAGATTCATAACCGAGAGTTACAGATCCATAACTGCTCTATATTCAGTAATGCTATGTATTCACAATCTCACGTTATTGCCACAATCATATTTGCCTCCCCCAAACCTAGCTTCAGAGCCAGCAGTTACATCGAGGGAGGAAGGACTGTTCCTCTGGCGATTAGGGCACAGGAAGATGACATTTTTAGCCCCTCCTGCTGGTGAACAACACTGCAGCATAGAATCATAGGTCCTGGACAGACGGGCCCTTTAACACGTCCTAGAGATGTGCTAGGGTTGTCTCGGGGCGCCGTTTCCAGAGGCCCTGCAACCCTAGGACGTCACCAGGACGTCATCGCTGCACAGTGCCATATACATGGCGCACGTAGCAATGACATCACTACTGCGCACCGTCCAGATGGGCGCACGCAGCAGCGACATGCTCTCGCCGCCACAGGCAGTTTGTGGCAGCGCTAAAAGGAGCCGCTTTCCATGTAGCTGCGCCGCGCAATTTGGTTGCTGCAGCGCAGCTATGCGGAAAAGAGGCGGCTTCCGGCCACCTCTTTCTGGTGGTCTGTACCCTACCATAGAGTTAGAAGAGACCACAAGGGCCATCCAGTCCAACCCCCTGTCATGCAGGAAATCTCAATCAAAGCATCCCCAACAGATGGCCATCCAGCCTCTGTTACAGACCTCTAAGGAAGGAGACTCCACTACATTCCGAGGGAGTGTGTTCCACTATCGAACAGCCCTTACTGTCAGGAAGTTCCTCCTAATGTTGAGGTGGAATCTCTTTTCCTGTAGCTTGCATCCATTGCTCCGCGTCCTAGTCTCTGGAGCAGCAGAAAACAAGCTTGCTCCATCCGCAATATGACATCCCTTCAAGTATTTAAACAGGGCTATCATATCACCTCTTAACCTTCTCTTCTCCAGGCTAAACATCCCCAGCTGCCTAAGTTGTTCCTCATAGGGCATGGTTTCCAGACTCATCACCATAGTCACCCTCCTTTGAACATGTTCCAGTTTCTCAACATCCATTTTAAATTGTGGTGCCCAGAACTGGACACAATATTCCAGATGAGGCCTAACAAGAGCAAAATAGAGTGGAATTATTACTTCCCTTGATCTAGACACTGTACTTCTATTGATGGAGCCTAAAATCGCATAGGCCTTGTTAGCTGCCACATCACACTGATGACTCATGTTCAACTTGTGGTCTACTTGGACTCCCAGATCCCTTTCCCACGTAGTCTCGTTCAGCCAGGTGTCATCCATCCTATATCTGTGCATTTCATTTTTTCATCATTAGTGCAGTACCTTACATTTCTCTGTGTTGAAATTCATTTTGTTATCTTTGGCACAGCTTTCTAATCTATTAAGGTCATTTTGAATTTTGATTCTGTCCTCTGGGGTATTAGCTACTGCTCCTAGTTTAGTGTCATCTGCAAATTTGATAAGCAGCCCCATTCCTGATAGTCTGGAAAATCATTATGCAAATGGGTTTGTAAAACCTTGGAGACTATCTGAAAGGGAAATGTTGGTAGAATGAGGCCCCTTCCACAGATACATTTCTGCAAAAGCTCATGCTGCAAACTTTTCTCTTTCAGTTAGTCCCAAAGGTGCTATGAGATCCCTTTGGATACTGAATAACTTATACTGGCTACTTAGGGGCTGTACAGATGGGAGGCATATAGCCGCCCCTTTTGCCGTGGCTCTGATCAGCTAGACTGGTTTCTGGAACATCTAGGAACACCTGTATTAAAATCGCTCCACTGGATGCCTATTGGTTTCCAAGCACAGTACAAGGTGTTGGTTATCACCTTTAAAGCCTTGCATGGCTTGGACCCAACTTGTTTAAGGAATCGCCTACTTCCATATAATCTGCCCCGTACACTCAGGTCCTCTGGGGGGAACCTATTACAACCTTTAAAGACCAGGCTAGTTGCTACCTCTCAGAGGACTTTTTCCGCAACCGCTCCCAGTCTGTGGAATCGCCTGCCTGATGAGATCCGACAAATTACCAACCTAGACGCCTTCAAAAAAGCTGTCAAGATGGATTTCTTCCAGCAGGCTTTTCCAGAATAAGTCTTCAGCCACATAGTGATCACTCCTTACACCATGGATATTTGTGCTTTGCTATTACTCTGTCCGTGATCATTCAATCTGTATTTGATTTTAAAGTAATTTCTGTAATTTTAATCTTAATTGTTTAATTCATTTTTAAGGGGGGGACATTATATACATTTTTGTATGATTTTATATGTTGTTTGCCGCTTTGATTGTTTTACAAAAAGCGGGATATACATAAAAGTTTCATTTGATGATGATAATGATGATTCTGCTGCTGCTGCTCCAGAAAATAGGGCCCAGAACAATGGATGCAAGCTCCAGGAACAGAGATCCCACCTCAACATTAGGAGAAACTTCCTTATAGTAAGAGCTGTTTTGACAGTGGAACACACTCCCTTGGAGAGTCTCCTTCCTTGGAGGTCTTTGAACAAAGGCTGGATGCCATCTGTCAGGGATGCTTTGATTGAGAGTTCCTGCATGACAGGGGGTTGGACTGGGATGGCCCCTGTGGTCTTTTTCAACTCTATGATTATATGATTCTATGGAAATATATACAACTATATACTTGAATGTAGGATATTGGCAAACATAAATAACCTAATAAGAGTAAGTGAATAAAACTGCAAAAGCAGTATAGAAGAATATATATATATATATAAAAATTTCTGTGTAAATAAGAAAATCTTAGCATGATATCCAATGGGCTATAAAATAGGTGCTTGGTGTATTTCCTTGGGAGAAGTATTACAAAACTTCAGGAGCCCCACTGAAAAAGCCCTCTCCTATACATTGGCAAAGGAGATTTTCAGTCAGGAGTGTGATCTCTGTAGAAGATTGTTAAAATGTAATATCCTGAAAATCTTCTTCAACTGAAGCAGTAACATGTATGAGCAATATCTGATCTTCCAGATGTTGCTGGAGTACGCTTCCCAGAATCCCACCATTACATGTGCTGGGAAAGGATTATGAAATTTTCAGTCTGGGAACATCATGTGCACACTGCACAATTATAGTGCTGTGAGCCACTAACTGCAGAATGTGGTCATAATTTGGTGAAGCACTAGAGCTCTCTGGCTGAGGTTTCAAAATACCACCCCACACACTGCAAATCCCAAGATTGCATAGGATGTTACCATGGCAGTCAAAGTGGAATTATAGTGCTATAATTGGGGGGGTGGGGTGAAAGGGCCCATAGAGGGTCTCAAGTTGACCATCCCTGACCTTACACAGCAGAATTGCAAAATAATAATCGGAATTGAAGAAATGCACTTTTCTATAATGGTCCACATTGTGACTATCTTCATGTTTATAATTTCATACCATTAGGAGTAACATTGTCAAACAACTACTGTACTAGACAATATAGCATATAGCAATTCAAAATTTCATTATCAGCCAAATAGATGGTTATTAGACCATTTTAGATGCAAGGATCCCCAGCCACTTATAATCTGCAGCTATGCTCCAACAATTCTTAAGAATAAGCTCTTAACCAAACTCAAAATGCTCTCTAAACAAAGCTTGAATATCTTGCTTATGTACTACATTTGACATACTTTCCTGAACTTATCAGTTTGTTTTGTTAGCTTGTGGTGGTGAATCTGCCACAAAGTAACACTAATCATTTGGGTCCAAGAAATTCCAACCTGGATTGTATGCAAAGAGATGTTTTGGGGTATAAATTAAATCTATAACATGTTTGTGGTGACAGAACCAAACTCTAGATTGTTACTTGTTGTAAGTGTTCATGCACATATTAAATTAACAAAATGTTGGCCCAAGACAGACAGGCAGGAAACGCCATCCTCAAGCCAATTTCAGGGTTCCGGAGTGTGCAGCATCCACACGCTCCAGAACCCTAACACATATGGATGGTGCCATCTTTATTTCCACACCTCCGGGCGCTGCGCTTGTGTCGTGGATGCATCCCTGTGCACTAATGGTGCACTGATGTTGTCCCTGTGCGCCAAAAAGAACCCAGTTTTTCTGGGTTCTTTTTGGTTCAGAGGGACACCGTGCAGTTTGGTTGCTGCAGCGTCCCTCCAGAGGGAAACTGGGCGCCTCCAGCCTGTCCCTTTGGGGTGGTCTGGTGAGCCCCTTAAATACCTTTTCTTTAGATTTCTGTATAGAAATGAATCTGGTAGCCACCTGCTGGCTACATCCCATATACTACACTTGTAGCAAGGTGAAATCGTTTACTTTAAGTAGAAAGTACGGGAATGTGAACCTAAGAAGTGATCAGAGAGCTAACCAGTTTTAGCACAGCTAATTTTTGAATTACAGGCACACTATTTTTGTAAGGGTTTTAAAAAATAAAAATACAGAGCACTTAATAATTTTCTGTTATAATCAATGAGAAAATACTACAGGACTTCTGGACTGACAGGTATATTACATATATCAGGCTCATTCTGCTGCTTCTTTCATTACTACTTTTGTAAACTAAAACACTACTCTTTACTCAGAATTCTTGCTCAGTGTTCCTAAAATGGAGAGTTGGCCTGTTTATCAGCCCCTTTTATCGGCTTTGACTTTCATCTGAACCTTTTCAGCTTGATCCTGTGTCCTCATCACATAGTTCTAGTCATCTTTTCTGGAAATCAATCCACCATGAATTCACCATGCATATTTGCATGTGGCTTCAAGTTGCCTGTTGACTTAGGGTAAGCCTACAAATTCCACAGGTTTTTCTTATCAGGGAATGCAAAGAAGTATTTTGCCATTGCCTTCCTCTTCATCCTTGCAAAAGTCTTTGATAGCTTCTTAACATTTCACTCAAGCGAACACCCAAGCTCCCATGTCCTGACCTCATTTTTCCTCCCTCTGCCTTCTTTCCAGGTGGGCTCTAGTGCTTGCTTTTCTTTTCTAGTGGCTACCTCTTCAGTTGCTACCTTTGCCTTCTCATTTTTATTTTGAGGCCAGTTGAATGACATATTTTGTTTCTCTGCACAATAGTGGCCTCTATTTTCTTTTCATATGATTATAGAGATAGGAGGAACCTCAAGGTCCATCTACCTGCCATTCAGGAATACTCAACTAAAGCATTCTGGAAAGATGGCCATCCATCATCTGCCCAAAGAACTCCAATGAAGTCTTCCACACTATATACAGTACATGTGTTAATATGGCTAGTGTTCTGAGCATGTTGGGAGATACATACACCGAGTGGCCTAGGCAAGCAGCTGTGCAGCTATCTCCTTGCCCCTCTATGAACCTAAGCTTTCCAGAGCTGCTCATTCACAGCCTGAATGATATTAACTGTGTGTTCAGTTTGCCAATTGTTCTTTTACATAATCTTTCTCTCTCTGTGTTATCAAATGTCTGTGACATTCACAGAACACACTAACGTTAACAGAGGCTGATCTACTGGTATAGCAGGAAGTGCACAGGTACAATTGTTTTGTTTTCATTAATTAGCTTTACCCCTATAGCTTGCAATGTTTGGTTTGACATTTAATTTGATAATGTAAATTGTAAGAAACTGATTAATTCATTTATTACCACCAGTACTGATCACTGCACTTAGTTAAGTTGTCCAAATGCATCGGAGGAAGTAGACTGAAGTCTACAAAAGCACATGCTACCAGTTCCTTTCAGTTAATCTTAAAGGTGCCACAAGATCTCTCTACATATTGTTCTTAATTAGTTTGTTTTGTTTTTAATGTTAGTTTTGCAAATGACTGTGGGCTTTACAGGAAGTGATATGGACTATTTACACTAGGGGACATGTTTTGTTATGGGCAACTTCAAAAGAGCTTTTTTGTCATTGTAAATTTGCCTCCCACAAACCTTGATTCCCCCCCCCCCCCATGAATCAAGAAAGCCCATAGTAAGCCCATTGTTGCTGGGCATGGTGAGAATCCAGCATGTCAGGAAACTGTCAGGTTTGGAAAAGCTCTCCCAAAGGATGGGATCTCAGCTTATGACTTGTTCAGTTTTTCACTAATCTGTATCTCTCTTCTCTTCTTTCTACCCTTTCCTGGCCTTTTTATGCTTTTTATTAGCCTTCTAAAAGTACCATGTTTATAAAAGCTTTATAAGCAGTGATACGTATGTTTAAGGTAGAGGACACCAAACTATTCGAAGTCTAACAATAACTGGCTGTCTGCAAAGGTCAGTGAATTAAGGGTGCAGAATTTTTATTTAGAAATGTTTGATGCCTCTGGGCATATGCAGAACATTTTTTCTTCATGCTCTCTGTTTCCCCACTCCCTATCATGAAGTGTGATCTGCAGAGGATCAGCAGCAGTTCTTCAGTTGCTTCTCCTAGATATTACTCTGCTGGGTTCTACTGCCTAGCAACAGAATCCTGTGATGATTTCCTCCAGTCCTAATCCTTTCGCTCTTTAGGCCTTCCTGTTTTACTGAATCTGTGAAAAGACGAGCTACCCACTTTTATGAATTCCACTGTTCAAAAGTTAATTAATTTGTTAACCCATGGGACTAACTTCTGCATTAATTAGGAAATCTAGTAAATTAAAACATATTGGGGGGGAAATCTGATGAATAAAGAAATTCATTGGCTTAATCAACTTCTGCCAACCTCAGTAAAGTACATATTTTGATTCTTGGATCAGACTATAGTACATCAAACTATTTGACAGTAAAGGCAGAGTCTGACCCAAGAATCAAAATATGTACTTATTGGTGTTGATAGAAGTGTACAGGACGTTTGAACACTTCAGACATTTAAACTGCTTGCTTCTTTGCAGATGAAGCTATAGGGAGTCCATTACTAGCCTTGAAAACTCATTTCAAAAATCTCAGTGTTCTAGTTTCTTTTTCAGCTCATGAAGTGGAAATTGATCGTATTTGTCCCCCTGAATTGCACTTACTGTACTTATTCAAAATGCTTCAAACTATTTTTATCTTGTAATCCCTACAAGATATCAGACAAACATCCATCAACTTTGTCTGCAAGACTGTTCTTTCTTTCTAGTTTTTAAAATTTCACATCCTGTTTCCCCTCTTATTTTAGAAGCCTTTTTCCCTTACAAATCTCTCTCTCTCTGTCTCTCTCCTCCATCTCCACATAATTTAATGATGGATACATATAAATCAGGTTTTCTAGTGCTTGGCATCCCAGTTAAATTCTCCAGTCATTCTGGGTGATGGGAAATTAAGGAAATAGGAACGTTACATTTTTTTTTCTTATGCATATTACTTTCCTCTTGCACATTACTTCAGCGTAGTACCAGAATGGGCTAAAGAGGCTACTTTTAAATGAGTACATTTTAGCATGGTTATGTTTGGGAGGTTTTTTGTTTTTGTTTTTGTTTTTTAGTCATCACAGAGCAATAGTAAAGAAAGATTACGCAAACTATAGCAAATATATCCAAGGGTAGCCATGTTGGCCGTACTCCAAAGTACAATAACATACAAAATGCCCCAAAACAGTACCTTTATTAGGCCAACCGAAGCTTTTAAAGCTCCACTGGCTTTTTCATCAGGCAAAGGTGTTAAAAATCAAACAGGAGAAAAAGGGGGAAATGACAATGTTGGAATCATAGACCTACATTTTACTAAGATGTTGCTCTTGGAAATAAACTCTGGGGGCCCTCCAGGCCATATCCTCAAACGAGAGTTTGAGCGGGATAGAACGTTTGGATTGCTGTTTTGTTTTTGTTTGGTGTTTCATTGAGTTACATATTCAAGTTATAACCCAGTCTGTTTGTTACAAATCTACAACAGCTTTGACTATTCATATTTGTCCTGTCTTTATGTTTGATCTCTTGATTAGTTGCTTTAAAGCCTCTTCTTAAAACATCACACTATGCCTGCTCTAGACCATTAGAGCTGCTCCATCACATGGAGATTAAGGTTTGGACCCAGTGGCCTATGGGGTCCCTTACAGTTCTATGATTTTTTGTTGCAGAAGTATGCATCTGAATAATAAAAGGATTCTGAGCCTTCATCATGAAATAAGTACCTTCTGAGACAACATGGGCCATATCTCCACAGGCCAACTACTATGTGTAACCCCCCCCCCCCCCCCGTTTTCATGGAGATCAGTCCAGAAGATGCAGGATCTGATCCACAGGTGTTAAAAAGTGAGATGAAGGGAGAGAGTGTGTGATGGTTCTAGATCTGCCTGAGAAGAGATGATATGACTTCCTACTGTATTTCACTCACTGGCTCTTTTATTAGAGTTTCACATTTTGTTGTCACTGATATTCTATTATTTGCTGTGGTCTACCATTCTGACTGGTTGATTTTTTTTCAAGCTACTGCAATGTCTAAGTTTTGTAATGATGCACTGAAAATTGGCAATATGTGTTATGAACTTCCATACAAATTTGAACAGTACTGAACAGTGTATTTACTTGTTGCTAAGACAATATTCTATTGTATACCTTCAATACCAAGTTAAGGCCTGTTACAGACAGCCAAAATAAAGCTGCTTCGAGTCCCAGTGGAGGTATGGTGTTTCAATGATGCATGCGTCCTAAGAGTCCAGAAGTCGCACCAAAGCCACGCTCCAGCCCTAAGGACGGGAACATGGCTTTGGTGCAGCTTCTGGACTCTTAGGACGCATGCATCATTGAAACACCATACCTCCACTGTGACTCGAAGCAGCTTTATTTTGGCTGTCTGTAACAGGCCTAAGATTTCAGGATAAAAATGTAAACCTACCAAAACCGAATTTGTTGAAAATGAGTGCACTCCTGTACCTTTTTTAAAGCTTCATTTTGATCTGTAAGTAAAATTTAAACCAATCACAGGTGGAAACAGCAAGAAATTTCTGGCAATAGATGTTAGGCTCTTAGAGTGTTACAGAAATAGATCTTGCATCACTCCTTCCACAGTGAGCTCTTACCTTTTTGTGAGATACCTTGTGTGCTATGTGATCCCTCTGATTGCTGTTAGCAATTCTGTAAGGTGAAGTTTCAATGCTTTTTCCCCCTGTATTATTTCTCAACCTATATACAACTAGATGGAAGTTGATTTCAGCAGTGCCAGAATTCTGTGGAGCATAGTTTTCAGGGCACAAAATGTGAGGAATTATGAGCAAGGGTAAAGTGACAACCTCAAATGATTTTGATTTCTTTGTTTATTTATTTTTGTTTTAGTAATCCACACAGATGAGAAACTAGCTGCTTGTAGGATTACACAGAATCGTGACAGAGATTTTTAAAATAACAAAGGTACAAAGAAGCAAGACTGGTACAGAGAAGGAAGACTAAGTAATATGGGAGGTACAAGACTGATACAAAGAAGTAAGAGCTCTTGCTACAGGGCTCTTTATTTGGTGCCAGGGATTGCAAGTCAGCATTCACTTGCCACCTCTCATATTCCAGTCCTTCCAAACAGCAAAGGCAAGAGGAGGGGAAAATCAAGAAAGCTGCATGACATTGTAATGGAATTGCCAGGTTGAATATGGAATAGGACTGCATTAACTTTAATCCTTTTAATTTAATTAAGCAAGATGAAGTATCATAAAACTCTGTCAAGCAAGACAAAGGTATCTGTCCTCCTATACCTTTCAAACTTTACCCTTACCTTTCAGCAGCACCCATCACCTCCCACCATTACTACTGCTTCTTTGGTAGAGAGTGGTAAAGGGACATGGGGTCACCATTGACAAGAACAGAGCTGGATGTTCCACCACCACCCTGCTTTAGAGAGACAAGAGCCATGTTATGGGGTGGGACAACAGTGAATGAAAGTTAGTATTTGGAAGTTAAAAGAGAACATGTACCTTTGTCCTGCTTGATAGAGTTTTACAGTAGCTCATCCTGCTTCATGAATGAAGGCAGGATGACCTCTGTGCCAGTCCAGATTAAAGATAATGGCTTTCTGGACAGAAGGCACAGATCTCAAGTAGTCTATTCTTTCTACTAATTAGCCACTGCCTTTGCCCTGAAACATTGTTTGCCTGGAGGTATATATGCATTGTTCAAATGACCGGGGTTCCTCCTGACCTCATGTTGCTCTGTTCAGACAACATAGGGCCAACAGCCCAGTTCAGCTGTGGATAGAAAGGAAGAGCAGTCCTGTAGTGAATCCAGGCCATCCTTTAATGCACTTGAAACAAAAACTTATCTTTTGCTCTGGGTCTTCCTAAAAAGTCCAGAGCACTCCAGTGTGATGCCAAGTGGTTGTCTGCACAGCATCTTTTTGTGCTGCCCATCAGTGTGAGTCATTCCCTTGAGGTCAGAATGAAGTGCCCAGCCTCTCTTCTGGCCTGCAACTTGCACCAGTGGTGGCAGGCAGCACAGCAGGGCACTATGTAGACAACTGCCCAACATTGTTCCAGAACTCACTGATAATGGGAGGAGGTCAGAGTAGCTTCAGGACCAGAATATTTGGGGACAGCCCAGAGTATTCAGACCAGTGTAGGCCCACCCCAAGGTAGTCTCTTGACGACATAAAGCTTCCCAATCATGGCTTCACCACTTTATTTTGACACTAAGTGTCAGGACAAATATTGCCTCTCTCAATCAGATTTGGACATAAATGATAGAACTTTGAATAATATTTGTAACTTAGATCCTATTACTTGGACATTTTAATGAGCACCATCAACACAATTCTAATCTCATGTAGTTTAGACTCTACAAGTCACACTGACACTATCCCATCTGTACTCTGCTTTGTATTTGAAATGTTCATTGAAGAATCTCAGGGGCTCTGCTGCCCCTTTCTTTGCCGGATCGAGGCTGTGGCAACTGCACCCCGCAGCCCTGATCTGAACTTTCAGCAGTGCAAAAAGAAGCCGCAAAAAGTGGCTCCTTTTCATGCCATGGAAAGGGCCACTGCTGCTTTTTGGTGCTCCTTTGGTGCAGTGCATTTAAACATGGTGTCAACTGAGCGCTGATACCCCTGCCATGTGGCTGGGAGCACAGCATGATATTGGCATAGGGTGGCCAGCGTATGTACGCCACACTACCATACCGCCCCTATGCCAGTGTATAACACTGTTCTGTACAGGCTCTCAGTCATCAATATCCCCTTTATCTAGGACACATTTTGTCCCTTTTTAAAATGTTACTTACTAGGTTCTATATTGTTCAAACATGATGTGCCTTCAAGTCACCTGTCAATTTATGGCAATTCCCTGAATTTCGTAGGGTTTTCTTAGGCAAGGAATACTTAGATGTAATGTTGCCAGTTCCTTCCCCTGAAATACAGCCTACTGTCCCTGGTATAGAAGATTTAAAATTAAAGATCAACTGTTGTTTCAGATTTGCTTAAAATACGATACAGCATAAACTGAACTTGCATCAAATGTGTATCTGTTAAGCACATGAGAGACTTTAATGTATCTTTTAACTACAGATTCCAATTTTATCACTTTATTGTTCAGTGTTTATATTGCCCCCTGGCTACTGAAGCAATGCAAAACATTTGGACGGATATATCACATGCAGCATCAGAAGAGCATAGTAGTGTTAAGAGATTCCTGCATGGCTTTTCTTTATTTGCAAATTCTAATAAATTTCACATGTACATTCCTTAACAGCTATCTATATTGTTTCAACTATTTTCTACACAAGGAGGTAACTTTAAGATAAGAATATTATGAAATTGTGTATTGATATTATCTGTATGTTTTTTTTAATTACACTGTTGATATTTTATTAATTTTATTTATTTATTTATTTATTTATTTATTTAAGGTTATCAGAGGCTATCAGAGTGGCTTACAATTATTATTTTTAATTAGACGGTTCCCTGCCCTCAGGCTTACAATTTAAAAGACATGACACAAAAGGAGAAGGGAATGGTGGTGGGAAAGGGGATGAGGTCCAGTGGTTCCCTCTGAAGCCTGGACCAAGGCAGATGGACTGGAGGGAGGGCTCTTCTTCTTCAGGCTAGCCCTGATGGAGGTGGGCCTGCCTATTCACTCCCTCGCAGGCCGAAGGACAACAGTTATCATGGAGGGAGGAGTCTCCTTCTTCAGGCTAGCCCTGACGGAGCTGGGCCTGCCTATTCACTTCCTCACAGGCCAAAGGATGACACTTATCATGGAGGGAGGGCTCTCTTTCTTCAGGCTAGTCCTATGTTAATGTTGGCTTGAACTGCTTTTAGCCACACCAGAAGAGCAGGATATGTTTTTCTATAAGTAAATAAAGAAACATAAGCCAACTTCCAATTCAGCAGTTACAATATTGTAACTGCTGAAGATTCATATTTATGGTCATGAATGACCAAGCAGGATCGGTCAGACCCTCTCAGCCTGGTGATTCCCCTACTGAAGTGGAGGCTGGAGACTGGAAGATTGGGAAATGACATCTGCAGCACATTCCCAGTCAAAGGCTGCCAGTTGTGGCAGGTGATCCCAAGTGGTCTCTCCAGATGCCTGTTCTCAAAGCATCCTATAATCAGGAGAGTACTGCAGATGTCATTTCTCAACACTTCAGTCTCCAGTGCCAGTCTGCAAAACAATGTTTCCTGACATACTGTACATATTATAACACTACTTAACACCTTGCCTTCATGAGGGCTCGCTTGCTCATTTTACCACATCTCCTTTCTGGTTCCTAGCCAGCCTCTTTCTGGGATTGTTGTGTGCCTTCAAGTCATTTCCAGCTTATGGCAACTCTAATGCTGGGTCTTCTGGAGCTGAGAATATGTGACCAAGATGAAAGGCCCTCCCTCCATATTAACTGCTACCACGCTAGCCTAGAAGGGAGAGAAGAACCAGCAGTATCTTCAGGACTTCATCCCCTTCCCCACAACCATTCCCTTCTCCTTTTGTGTCATGACATTTTAGATTGTAAGACTGAGGGCTGGGATGTGTCAAACTAACAATTTCATCATCATCATCATCATAACCTTTATTAGGCATCTCAAAAACATAATACACAATTAAAATTATAACTAAAATTATTTACATAGATACTTTAAAATTCCTTCCTTATACAAGTTATTCTATGCACTACAGCTGTTCAAATTGTACCAAATTTTTGTTGCCTCCATTAGAAAATTTGACATCAATCGTGTAATCTGCTCATTACAATCCTTTAATAAATGCACAACTAACAATTTGTAAGTCACTCTGAGAGCCCTTGTAGCTGAAAAGTGGGGTATAAATATTCTAAATAAATAAATTAATTTAATTTTCCAATATAATGTTACCTGATTGCTATTCATATTACAGTGCTGGATTAAAGGCAATTTAAATTATGAAGAACTAGGAAATGGTGATTGTACTACTCTACATTCCAGTTGTTCACAGACAAGAAAGTTGTGAATCTCCTCTGTCACCCAGCTAGTCTACTTAGTCCAATAAAATATACCACTACTCTCTCATAATGGAATGAATTTTATATTTACCCCATTAACTATTTAAGATTCCTTTTTCCTTCTATTTTAATATTTTGTTCACTTGATTATATTTTAGTACCACTCTTCACAGTTAGAGTCACATCTTCTATACCAGTAACCCAAACCATCCACTGAGTTATCTTTGGTAATTCAATAATCTCCTTAAATTCTGGCTGCTCTGTTTTAAAATACTGTACTGTTTTCTCTACAAGCCATTGAAACTTATTGCTTAAAAGTAAATGAAATCCTGGTGAAAATTGTTTGACTGTGATTAACAGTGTGTTATTTTACAAGACTAATTCTGTGGCTCAAATGAATGTAACACTTCATTATGCTTATAGTCTCATGAATTTTTTTCTTCCTAGAAAGCTGCTGAGTATGTTTTTGTTTTAATAATAACGTTTGGTACTTTTTTGCACTTAAATTTCAGTTGATTAAGTATATGGTGTGAAACCTCATACTTAGGAGTAGCTCATTTATTTTAAAGGGGCTGTATATTGGGAAATGACTGCAATCTTAATTAAGAATGGTAGCTTCGCAGTATGGTGCTTGATGCGGGATCCAAAATTTCATTGCAGTGATGTTTGGGGTTTCTAGGAATCTGCAAGATATGGTTTGACATATGATCAAGACTTCTTTTGAAAGAAATACTAAAATCTTTTTGTTATTCACTTAAACAGAACCCAGGAATATCACCACTTACAAAGCCTGCCTTTTTCTGAGCTCTTTAAAGCTGTTCCTTTTACTAAGGATGGGTTAAAAAGAAAGTCAGCTGAGCATAGTTTATGTAAGCCCAATTATACATCATTCTGCACTTAACAAAAGTTTCTTGTACAACTTGGAAAGATATCTCTAACATTTGATGCTGCCATCTCTGTTGCCCTCAATATTGCTTAAGTGTTTAGCTTCTCTCCCTTTCAATATGATCTGATTAGAAGGATATGGTGCATGAACTCAGTGGGCAGGCCTATTTATCTTAGCTGGTGAGATAACACAGAAGAAGCTATTCAGGAAAATAGCTAAGGAAAGGTGAATGCCACTCAAGAGTAGAATCTACAGTCAGTATATTTCATCCAGGTGTAACAACATCGCTGTATCAACATAACTTCTATTTCCCCTGTTGTTCCATTTGATGAGATTGGGAGATAATCACATTAGCTTTGCTCCCCAGGACAGACCCAAGATGTAACTTTTTAGGGTGGATCTTATCACATTCACCCATCCCTGAGCAGTATGCAGCCCGTATGCAAATCGGGCTTTCCTGTTCTTGAAAAGATGCATGACAAGCCTGGAGAAGCCGAGTTGCATACAGGCTGCATACTACCTGGCAATGGGTGAATGCAATAAGATCCATCTTAAGAAAGTTACATCCCAGGTCTATCCCAGCAGCAAAGCTAATGTGATAATCTCCTTAATCAAGACTAGTTGTTAACCCCTTCAGGATTTGTAGAATAATTCTGTTCTCTAGTTCATCAATTTTCAAAAGAAGTTAAGAGCTAGTGTAGGATAATGTTCTAGGAAGGTGTACATATTTGTCTATAGACTGAAGCTTGAGTAAAGACCCAGAACCTGCCCTCCCCATTTTTTAACACCTTTTACCCATAGTGTTACTTAAGATTTCAAAGATTTTACCACTGATGGCAGAAGGGGGAGATACTTTGTTCCAATAGATTACACAACTGTTACTGGAGTGAGCTATCATCCACCTGAAATTCTGATTATTGTTTCCCTGTTTCAATTTATCATGGGTGGGGGGATTTAATACGCCAAAACCCCAGATCCTTTATAACCTTGGAGGCTAAGCAGGGTCGGCCTTGACTAGTATCTACATAGGAGATAGCCAATGAATACCAGGGACTGTATATCAGGCTATGTTCCAGAGAAAAGAACTGGCAAAACCACCTCTGAGGATTCCTTGCCTAGGAAAGCACTATGAAATTCATGGGGTTGCTATAAGCCAACAGGAGACTTGCAGGCACATATACACACTATGGAATCTCTAGTTTAACTTTAGTTTACATTTCATTTCCCAAAAAATAAAACCATTCTAAAAACATCATTTCTACAACACAATATTCTATTTAGCATTTCAAAGACAGCTGACATATTGTTTCTAGTTGTAAAACTTTCCATAAAAACAGTGTTAACTTTGAGTCTGCAAGAAGAGATATGGGATCCAGCTTCACTATGTTGTTTGAAAGACATGAGCACAAGGAAGCTTTTTAAATTTGCCAAAAATATTTCATCCGTAAATGTTTTTGAAGTTAGATTCCAACAAATAGGAAACTATGAAAACAGATTATATTATGAAAGGAAGAGAAAAACTGAAGAAGAGAAGTAGCCATTATGTACCTTGAACAGGTTATACAGTCCCCTCTGTGTCCACAGATACCTTATACACAGATTAAACCATCCACATTTTGAAAATATTTATATATATATATATATATATATATATATTCCAAAAATACAGCTTGATTTTGGCATTTTATATAAGGGACACCATTTCTGTATTATTGTATTTAATGGCATTTGAGCATCCACTGATACCAGTGCCCACTGTACAGTATTTAGATCCGTTACAATGCCACAACAAAGAAACTCCAGAGATCTGAATTGGTGATTGCTGAAAAGACCTAAACAGTGGGATTACAGAGGATTAATTGGAGCTGTCTCTGCCAAATCAGAACAATTGGAAGGAATACTTTTTTCTTTACACCTCATCACTCCACCTCTGGCTAATTGTTATATTCTTCCCTAAAAATGCAACTGTAATCTCCAGGCGTGATGACTGTCCTACCATGGTGCTTTACAGGGTTGTCCATATCTCTTCCTTGCTTCTTCCATTCTTTGTGTGATTGGGAGATAACACAAGAGCAAGGAAGTTTTGATTTTACCCAGGGGCTTATTTTACTTCTAATGTTCATAGGACAGTGGCTGTATTTGAAAGGGTCCTCAGGCTAGGTTATTCTCAAGATGTAATGGACTCTGACAGTCTGATCAGAAACTGGGGGTGCAAAATAATAAATGAATGAATGAATGAGATTTTATTTATATACCGCCGTTCCTTCGATCACGGCAGTTTACAAGATACTAATAAAATACAATACAGTACGAAACAAATTACAAATAGAAATTAAAACAGCAAAAATCCCCCATATTAAAACCGTACAATACAATGCATCATTAAAAATCCATCATTCTTTCCTAATAATTAAAACCAGTTAAAGTCAATAAAACAATCTAATAATACAACACGCAATACACATGAGGAGATGACAGTCAGGACATGTGGGGGAAGGCTTGGCGAAATAGGTGAGTCTTGAGGTTTTTCTTAAATGACTCCAGGGAGGGGGCCGAGCGGAGCTCATCAGGGAGAGATAAAAAGATGTTGACCATATGTTATTAACACCACACTGAACTGTTAACAGTCCCTTTAGACCAGTCAACTATACTTCACCTTTTTTTTCAGCATTTCCAGAGAGCTCAGCTCATGGTGTAAGCTCTTGCTAATTCTTTGCTACAAAGTAGCTTTGGGCCACATGAAAAATGCTCAGTGTGATTTATCGGATTTGCTGATGTTTGTCACACAAGTAATTCCTTTGTCTGTCAGTTTTATTAAAATTTGCTGGGAGCAAACATAGATGCAAGTTTGCATACCAAAACTAATGGATAATGCTCTAAGGACTTTGTTGCATCTTCTGTTTGATTGGTAAAACTGTCTTTTGAGCATAGGTGCACTACATGTTTTCTGAGCTGACAACATATTGCCTAGGACAAAATTTAAATTGTACATCTGAAGCTGTACTGAGCTCCTACATGTATCATAAATGTGCTAAGTCACATACATTTTCAAGGTTTTGAAGTGAATGTTTAAGTCTTGGATTTACTTTTTTCCCTTTAGCCTTTTCTTTGAATGAATTTATCTAGAGTGTATTTGATGAGCATGTGCTAAAGAGGTTCTTGCAAAATCCCTTCATTCTTACAGAGCATTTGGGGATCTTACTGTTCTTATTCTTACGCAGGGATTTCCGAAAGAGAAGGTTGTGTTACACAGCGAACCTGCTCCTTTTGTAGCATAAGTAATTTTAGGCTCTTATCTTGTTTTAATTTTTGTGGTATAAAACAAAAGCAATTGCTGTCACTGAGAAAATAATCTGTAGATACAAATTATATAAAGTCCAGAAAATTAACTTGAAAACTGATTATATAAGGCAGGCTTTCTCCTATAGTTAATATGATTTCTTCAGGTAAATTTGCTTGAAGCATTAGCAGCAGCTCTATTTTACTCAGCTCATTTAGATACAAAATGGCATGGAAATTTCTTGTCGAGATTACATGTTAAAATGATCGCAGAAATCTAATGAAAATGTATTCAGTTTGTTTTAAAAAGAAAATCCTTTCCAAGTGATTCCAAAGTCAGGTCAAATGAAATGATTCTAAACATATGATATGGCCTCTTTCCTGGAATAGTTTCTGAGAATGAAATTTCATGGGGAAGATCCACTTGCTGATATTTAGAAAAAGATAAAATTTAAAATGTCTCCCTCTCTTGCATATATGCATGTGCACCCTCCCTCTCTCCCCCTTCCTTCCTTCCTTCCACCCTCCCTTTCTCTCATGATAGGAGGGCATTGTTTCAGCTACCATTACCATTTTTCCTAGTAGCAGTTCATCTGTTGTGACTCCAGCTTACAAAATCCTGGGATTTGTAGCTTTGTGTGGCATCAGCACTCTTTGAAAGAGAAAGCTAAAAACATTGCAAAACTGCAAATCCCAGCTTGCTATAGGATGGAGGTACAGCACTTAAAGTGGTGTCACTTAAAGGGGTTAGATACACCCCCTTTGCCACACCACAGTTCCTCCAGTCAAAGTAGGAGGAGGAGATTGGGAGGTAAAAGGTCCTAACAAAGCAGAAGTGGACAACTGCACAAAGTACAGAAAACTATTTTTGTGCCCTCCAGCCTTCACCCACCTGAAAATCTGAGTAAAGTAAATCTGTGTAATTAGTCAGACAGCTTCTGTCCTAAAACATTATTCCCTCAATTAACTCAGTCAGGTGAGGGTTATGGGATGAGATTTTTCTCTCTGCTCTTTCTTTGCTGACAGGCAAAAACCTTTTCATTTACACAGACCTTTGATTTTTCGTTGGTTTTACGGAAAGGTTTTTCTTGGCATGTACTGAACCTTTATTGTGGCTGAAGTGTGTTTTAAAATGTTTAAATGAATTTTAACAGATTGTCTATTCAGACCTGGATATTATATATTGTTTTAGCTGCGTTCTGCTTTATCCTACCCAGTAAGCCACCTTGGGTCCCATATTCATAGAAAGACATGATACTTATAAGATAAAGTAAAGTAAGGTAAGATAAGATAAATCTGAGGCTGTTCTTGTGAGCCTCAGTAATCATTTTGTAATTTAAGCACTTTGATGGCATTCAGGCTTAGTTCTTGCACATGTACCCTCCAGCATCACAGATGAAAACCAGGACTCATGCAGCCAAACAACATCAGAGTATGGTCAAGATGGCAAAAAGTATTAAGGAGCATGAACACACAAATCAGGAAAGCATGCAGAAGTTTACCTTGACCTGAACCTGCTTGTAAGGGCAAGGTTCTGCCCCTCTCTTCTACCCGCCCCCCAGCTGAGTTAATTGAATACAAATTAGTTTTTCATTTTGAATTTAGCTTGCAGCAATTGACATAAGCTGAATGTGGGACTACTACTCTGGAAACTAGGGTTTGAATTCTGGCTTGGCCTTATAAATCCACTGGGTGACCTTAGGCAAGCCACATGGTCTCAGCCTCAGGGGAAGGCAATGGCAAACCCCTTCTGAAAAAAACTAGTGATAGATTAGCTTTAGGATAGCCATAAACTGGAACCGAAGGCACATGAGAACAACAGGGACTAAGGGGGAACAGGAAAGGATGAGATAGAAACTGGTACGTTTTAATGGCAGTTGAAAAAGTGAGGTAGCAGAGGATTAACTGTCTCTGCCAAAATGGGACAGTTGGAGGCCATGTGTACAGGAAAGGAGCATGAGCCCTAGAATGGTAAGATTACATTTAGACTTACAAACTTCCCTTGTAGTAGGAATGTGACAATAAATATCTTGCTTCTGTCAGGCAACTGTGATGAGGAAGTGAGCCACAGAATATGAGACAACCCAACAATGCTTCCCAGAATCAACACAGTCCCTTTTTTTGTTAGAGAGTAAGGCTGGTTGAGAATGTTCTTGAGTTCACTTTTTAAAAATAAATATGTAGTTTGCTAAGAAAATAGTCCCTTTCTTGGTGGAGAAAGGACATTCTTCTCCTCCCTGGAAAAAATGAAAATTCAGACTGTTAGCCTTTTAGGTAGTTGGGGAGATAGAGTGCCATGTTGCATTATTAAACAAACCTGGCAGGCAAACAAAAAGATGCATGGGTTTTTTCCTCTCTCTGCATGACTCTCGTTCTCATCATGTTGTAAAAGCATGGGAGAACGTTGTAGAAGTGTCATTTTTGCCAAATGGATTATTTCAGCTAGGCAAGCGGGACACTTTTATGACACCTTTATGACCCTCTCCCACAATTTTACAACCGGAAAAGAACAAAAGAGAACTACATCATGTAGAGAGAGAAAAAAAACATACGTCTTTTCATTTGCCTGCTGGATTTAATAATGTGATAAGAGTCTCATGGATGGACAGACAGGCAGAGTAGGCTTGTTATTTTTCTAAGCTTATTCATAAGATAGCATTAATCTCTGTAATATGTAGCCCTGCCTTTCTATTTGATGGCAGTGAATTAGGCTATATTTCAGAAAAGGTACTGGCAAAACCACCTTTGAGTATTCTTTGCCTAGGAAAACACTATGAAATTCATGGGGTTGCCATAAGTCTACAACCAACTGGTAGGCATATACAAACATGCCAAGTATACTCCACACAACTCAACTGGAATTTGGCTCCACTCGTGCAAGAAATCCCTCTTCCTCCAATGGAAAGTAGCTTCTTGGATTTTCTTGCCTACCCAGTGACCAGTTTCAAATATGAAAATCCCATTTTGACTCCACTGAGCATGACGGGCTGAAAACTTTCACTTTTATCACACAATACCTAAACCAGAAGTGTGAGTCCAAACTAAACTCTCTGTGGAGGCTCCATCCCTCCCCAACATCATGTTCTGAAACAGAAACATCACTTGCCACTAGAGACCTGTCTGCATGGTAAGGATGTGTTGCTAAGAATGCTTTTGAAAGTATCTGAAGTATTAAAAATAAAACCTGGTAACCCTGCGTAATGTAATGTTGAGACATCTGATATTCATGCTGAATATTAAGATCTTCTGAAAGTATACCTGACCTTGCTGACTACATATCCAAAAGCTTGTCTTGCATTCTAAGCTAGAGAGGAACTTCTCAGGGTAATGGTACTCAATTCAAACTGGCAGCTGAGTATTTAGAGATGGAACTGTCTGTATTTTGAACCAGGTAAAGTCAAACCTTGGGATGTATCCACACTGCAGAAATAAAACAGTTTGACAGCTCTAGAATCCTTGGATTTATAATTTGGTAAGGCACCAGACCTCTCTGACAGACCAGGCTAAATATCTCACCAAACTACAAATCCCATGAATCCACAGGATGGACCCATGCCAGTTAAAATGGGGTGAAACTGCTTTAATTTTGCAGTGTGGAAAGGCTGTCAGTGACATCTGTAATTATAATAGCTAATCAATGGCGCTGTCCAGATGGCACTTTGCGCTAGCCTGGCCACATACTAAGGTTGCGTGGGGGCGGAACGACCACACACCCCACAACCCTAGTACATGGTGGCGGCGTAATAATGGCAGCACCCTGTATACATGGGTGCCGTCATTGTTATGTAAATGCCATGCGGCATCCGCACATTGCTGGGCAATGCTTACGTAACCAGTACACCACAGGCACACTGGTTACACCACCCTACAGCTTTAAAAGAACCCGCTTTTTGTGGGTTCTTTTTCCGCTGGAGGAAAGTCATGCGGTTTGGTGGCTGTGGCTTCGGGGGGCAAGGCTGCCGCCGCTCCGGAAATTCTCCAAGGTTTGTACCAGGCCTATACTTCCTTCCCCATGCATCCTTACTTTTAGTTCCCTTTTCCCCACTATGTACTTTTGTTTATTTTTCCCCAACAAGAAAAAAAGTGTGTAAATCATTTTATGACTATCAGCACTCCCTGCTCACCTTGTGCATGAGAGAGTGTGCATGTCTTACCTGTATTTTCAGCTGTTTCTTCCTCAGTTGGTGATTTCACTATGTTTTAAAGTGCTTCTTCATAACATTGATTCCAGCCAACAGACTGTTTTAAGACTGTCATGAAGTCAAATCAAAGTGAAGGAAGGCAACTCTGAATATACAGTACTTCCTCAAAGTGACACAAAACTAATTAGATTTGGCTATGTACTGATTTTATGAAGTCAAACCAGTGCCTCTTTCTGCCTCTTTCACAGCCCCAACCTAAAAACGATTGCTAGAAATGGTCTGTGGAGCTACTGTAATATTTTCCTTTAGCCTTATTCTTCTTCTGGCTAAACTATGGCCCCATACAGGTAGGCCAAAATAACGATGCTTCGGGTCACATTGGAGGTTTGCTGTTTAAATGATGCATGCATTCTAAGAGGCCAGAAGCTGCACCAAAGCTGCGCTCCAGTCTTTAGGACTGGAGCATGGTTTTAGCATGGATTCCGGACTCTTAGGATGCATGCATCATTTAAACAGCATACCTCCAAAGTGACCCAAAGCAGCTGTATGGGGCCTAAGTATGCTCAAAAGAGAAAATACATTTAATCCACAGTTATCTTGATGCCAATTATGTACAATTGTATATTTACTTTTATTCTTTGCTTTTATATATCATGTTTCATACTGATTTGAAGTAATTGCACAATATTTTATTAATTCACTTGATTTCCTTATTCAAGCGGGCATGGCAGGCTGTACCTCTGAACAGTTGCATGTTACACTTTAATCTTTTGTTTTATGTTACACTTGTCATAGAATAATAGGCTCTGATAAACTTCTCCCTAAATTTATGTATTCTTAAATGACATCAAAACTGAATCTTTTGTAGATCCCACGTCAAATTTATTATCCCTGGAGAAGTCACAGGTAGAAACTCATTTCCATGACAGCTGCCCAAACACAAACAAAACAAGACGGGAACAAGTGAGATACTTGAATATAACTTCATCAATAGCATATGACTCCTGCAGGCTATGGTAGTATTTATTTAGTACAGTGCTTATTTGTTATTCTTACAAAGACTGCTGGTGTTAAAAATTGTCCCTTTGTACATGCTTGATAATATTTTTATGTCCTTTAAAGGCAGACATATTGAGGATGTTTGGACCTATAGAGGGAGGGTGTTTTAGTATTGTCTAAAATGTATTTTATTTTGTAGGACAAAGTAGATCTTGGCGAGTTGATGTTTTCACTTTGCTATCTTCCAACTGCTGGTAGACTAACCATTACTATAATAAAAGCAAGAAATTTAAAGGCAATGGACATAACAGGAGCATCAGGTAGGAATGCTTTTATTAGTACTCCAAGTAGCATACATAGTTCTCAGCCCACTATGATAGTTGTATCAATGCTATGAGGTAGGTTATGATGAGAAAGACGAGAAATATCCAAGGCCATCCAAAGAGGTGGCTAAACAGTGATCAGGACCACATCCTAGGGCAAAACTCTACTCGTTACATCACTCAGGTGTCCCAGTTGCAAAACAGTAACTCACTTCCACTGCTTCTTTCAGGGTACCAGGAACTCACTATAATGAAGTCACAAATACATTGAGTCACAATAGAAAAAAAAGTTCCAAAAATACCTTTTGTGTGTAAAGCTTGAATATTCAGTACTGTCTGTTCCCAAAATATCTTCTTCAAGTGGGTCAAATCTCTCTTCTTCTTTTTTTTCAGGGAGGAAAAAATCAGATCAGAGATGCTAGGGCAACTTCTCAAACCAGTTGCTTGGCTTAGATTAGGTGCTTTCAAACATGGGTCTGGTATACTGTGGAAGTGCAATCACATTCTATAAGGGGTCACGGTCCTTTGATGAATCACAAAATTAGTATTGAATGAAAGAGTGTCTCTCCCTAAATATACTTGCCTGAGGGCTAAAGCAGGGGCTCTGCTCTGTGTCCCAACCTTAGGTGCAATACAGGTGAGCATGCTGTGGCTCCCCACTTCTGGAATGCCCTCCAGTCACATCCCCAACACTGGTATCATTCCAGTGCTTAATAGAAGCATGGCTTTTTATTAAAGCCTTTGAAGACTAATTGATTTTATTCACATCTGCCTATATATTATATTTTAAATTAAATTATTTAATTTTCTCAGATTGACCTGCTTAAGTTTATCAAATTGTTTTATATGCTTGTAGTTTGTTTAAATGATTCCTTACTGTTTATATTTTAAACTGATTTTGTTGCACACATTTCTGAGATCAAATGATATAGGACAGAAAAATATTTTTAATAAAATAATTGAATATACAGTACAGAAAAGGGAAATGCTGTAATCCTGTTATCTGTGATGCAGTGTAGGATCTGACAGTAGAAGAACTAAGCATTATCCTGTACTGTAATGCTACTGAAGAAGGGTAGATAACTTGGGTATGTCTCTCCTTCACAAATGTAGTATTTTGATACCACTTTAATTGTCATGACTCTGTCCGATATAATCTTGGGATTTGTAGTTTGGTGAGAGACTTAGAACACTCTACTTTACTTCTCTGAACTCTGTGGCAATGTGTTTAAAACTCTGTAGCAGAGAATTATAAGTCTCCATGGCTCACTTAATAAGACTTTATATTTGATTTAGCTTTTATAAATGGTCAGACAAGGTGACATTTTATTGCACACTTATATTTCTTGAGGTAAAATTCTTCCCCAAATTATATCTTATAATAAAAATCAATCCCAGTTTCTAAATGGAATGTCCATAGGTATAAATCTTACATCGGTATTCACTAATTCACAATAGTCTGTAATGGAGTTAAATGGCATGCCTTCTCTTTAAATTACAGATGAGAAGATTATAAAGAGAATGTAGATGAGCAAAGCAAAATGGAAATGCCTGTCATATTTTGTTCTAGATTTAACAACTGTTTTGAAAGGAACTGCTATGTTTATTATACCCTTTATACAGATCCCTATGTAAAGGTTTCACTAATGTGTGAAGGGAGGCGCTTGAAGAAAAGAAAGACTTCCACCAAGAGGAATACCCTCAATCCTGTTTACAATGAAGCCATAGTCTTTGATGTCCCTCCAGAAAGCATTGATCAAATTAGCCTGTCTATAGCTGTTATGGATTATGATCGGTGAGATATCTGGACATCTATTAATAACAAAGAGCTTGTGTTCTGATCCAGTGACAATACAGTACAGCAGAATCTCGATTATCTGACATAAACAGGCTGACTGATAGTCGGATAACCAAAAATGTTGGATAATCCAGACTCCCCTCCACTCCTCCCTCCCTTCCCCCCTTCTTCCCCCCTTCTTCCTTCCTTCCTCCCTCCCTCCCTCCCTTCCTTCCTTCCCTCCTTCCCTGCTTACCTCTGCTTACTCTGTGGCTGTGGCGGCGGCTTCTGCCCTGGCTTGGCTGCGGGGGGGGGGGGGGGGGGGGCAGAGTCAGGGCTGACTTCAAACCACAAAGGAGAAGTCTGGGCCGAGCGCCCATTCTTCTCCTTGGCAGCTTGGCTTCCCTCAGCCCGAATGGAGCTCCATGGACTCTCTTTGGGCTGAGGAAAAGCAAACCATGAAGGGGGGGTCTGGGCCAAGTGCTCATTCCTCTCCTTGGTGGCTTGGCTTCCCTCAGCCCGAATGGAGCTCCATGGACTCCCTTCGGGCTGAGGAAAAGCAAGCTGTCCTCTGCTTTGCAGCTTGAAGTCGGCCCTCTCAGCCCCAGCAGACTCTGCCCCCCACAGCCAAGCCAGGGCAGAAGCTGGTGGTGGGGCCTGGTGGCGTTTGCCACCGCTGCCACCCGCTTGGGGCCTTTTCTGTTTGGGGGTGTATCTGGGGGCGCAGAAAGGCCCACAGCCACGCCCCCAAGTTATCCAACAGTCAGATAATCTGGAATGTTGGATAACCGAATGTCGCATAACCAAAACTCTACTGTAGTTGATTTTGTTATCATGGTTCTTTTATATATATCATACTCTTGATTCCATACAATGCTTAAGAAAGAAATCTCTTGGGTTTAATTTATAGACTCTAACATCAGTTACCATACCAGAAGTGATCTCTCCTTCCTTACTATCACAAATTGATTTTCTTTTGATTCCTCATCTTTTCAAGGAGAGGGATGGATTGAGGGGGGCTTGAAGCAGTAGATTGAAAGTGAAGTATCTTGAAGAGAACCTCCTGAATTTGCTAAGAGGTTCACCAGAACCACACTATAGAGCCCATACAGACAGGCCAGAATAAAGCTGCTTTGGGTCACTTTGTTAGTATGCTGTTTAAATGATGCAAGCATCCTAAGAGGCCAGAAGCCACACCAAAGCCTGTCTGTTCAGGCCCTATAGATATACATCCTCTTTTTGCAACTGGATAGCAGGGCACCTATAGAGTATCAAATGGAACATTGCTTCCTGACTTGAGTAAGCCCAAGTGAATTTGTTGGGTTTCACACTGGCATAATCGGGTTTGGGCAGGAGTGAAAATGCAGAAAGCATGGACTGCTAGGGAGTCAGCTCTGTATCAAAGTTCATGTTGTGGTAATACCTTCATTAGACCAACCAAAAAGGCAGAAAAATCTTGGTGTAAGCTTTTGAATTACTTGAATTAATGTGCTTGAATTGATTTGATTAAGGTGCTTTACAGAGCACCCAAAAAGGGCGCTCTGCCGGCACCCATGTTTGCTGCTCCAGGGAACTGCAGTGGACAAACTGCGTGATTCCCTGGCACAGCAAAAAGAACCCACAAAAAGTGGGTTCTTTTTGCGGCATGGTTATGATGCCAAAAGGCGCCAATACTGCACTTGCGGTGTTATTTCCATGCCGCAATGTGCAGACGCTAAGTGTCCACTACGTTAAAATGGTGGCACCCATGTAGAATGCGTGCTGCCATTTTGTACGTGCTCGGCACGTACTAGGGTTAGAGGTGTCTGGAAAGGAGCACGTACTTTTTGGTGGTGTGTAACCCGCCTAAGATAACATATGGATTTTTAAGAGTCTGAGGATCCTTTGCTCTCTCACCATCTGAAGGCAACCTGCAGACTATTTGACTGTAACACTGTCACACTTCCACCCCTGCCAACCACACAGTTTCCCTTGCATGCATGCTAAAAATATATTTGATTTAAGAAACATTTGTTTTCAAACACTTGTACAAACATCCCACACCTCCCCATGGATCAAGGCAGGGAACAACAACAATTACAGATAAAAACATCAGTTCACATATTAAAACAATCCACATTTAAAATTCACAATTTAAAAATCATCTGGATAAGCCTGCTGGCAGAGACTGATCTTTAATGCTCTTTTAAATAGGGAAAGCATATTCAGCTGTTGAATCTTTTCCAGCAGGCATTTCAAAATCTAGGGGTAGCTGAAGAAAAAGTCCTCTGGCAGACATTTACCAACCTAGTCCTGGCAATAAAGTTATGCCATGATATACACTTTGGAATTTGTCTTATCTTCAGCCAAACTGCCCTTGCATTTGAATGGGCTTAATATTTATTTAATCTGGTTTCTGGTTCATGTGTCACAATAAACCACACACAGAAGGTTCATGGTTTGCTTAGCCAACTTGTAGGGATAGACAAGCAGGAGTGTTTGAAGCACATGCACTAGCTCTCTGGCATAGTCACTGGCGGGTTACAGACCGCCAAAAAATACGTATTCCATACGTATTAGGGTTAGGAAGGGGCGGTGCTTCCGCACCCCTCTATGGAATACGTACAAAATGGCATGGAATACGTACAAAATGGCAGCGCCCTGTTCATACGGGCGCCACCATCTTTACGTCTTGGACGCATAGCGTCCAGACGTGTCGCGGCGCCTATGACGTCACGAATGCACCAGCGGTGCCTCGCAACGTCATAGAGGCGCCGCAAGAAGGAGCTCCATTTTGGAGCTCCTTTTTTGCTCTGCGCGGAAGCCGCGCGGTGTGGCTGCTACGGCTCCCTCACGGGGCAAGCAGCGGCGGCAGACCGCCACAAAGTGGTGGTCTGTAACCCGCCACTGTATTTGTATGATATATTATTAAACGGGGGAAAGAAAGCTTGCTCACTGTCATTTTGAGCTGTGATTTATTTGTAAGAGCTATGCTTTAGTATCTGAGGGTCAAGCTATACATGACATAAAGTGCCTCTTTGCATAGTAATGTACAGGAGAGTTCCCTCCCATATAAATTGTTTCAGGTGGAGGAGTTAATAATTGATGGGATCAGAGCAGGTATAGAAATAGAATTAAACCTTTCCCTTTCCCTGCTGTGGTCCTGAAGAAATATCTCCTTTAAACCAAGTATTTGCTTTAGGGAGAAAGCTTCTGTTGGCACCACTGACAGGACTCCCATTCCTATGTAAGAAAATAGGAGCTTCAGAGGAGGAGGATTAAATTCCTCCCTTTAGGTATTATGATCCCATTAACATTAAATGCAGATATACATTTGACATCAAGTCTAGTTTAACCCTTAGGACTTTTTTCCCTTGAAGGAGATTTGAAAGTAAAAAATTTAAGAAATAAATATTATTGAACCTTTTCACAGTGTAGGTCACAATGAGGTCATTGGAGTCTGTCAAGTAGGCAACGATGCAGAAAGCCTTGGGCGAGACCACTGGAACGAAATGCTCTCGTACCCTCGGAAACCCATTGCACATTGGCATCCACTGGCAGAGGTAAGTCTCCTCCATCTCATAGTCTACCTTTTACATTTTGTTAAAAGAAAAACCCACTAACATTGGAGAAAAAACTCCCCGTCCCACCAAAATCCATTTGCATAGATTAAATCCTATTTAAACACAGCAGAATCCAGAGGCTTAAAGAAAGATTGGTGTAGAGTGCAAGTAAAAGCTGATCCACCAAGATTTTCTTTTGAATGTCACAGTAAAATACATCCAACTTAAAGTAAAATCCAAATATTATGTATATAAGTTTTATTTTGGTTTGTTTTTGGGTTCAGTATTGAAAACTTTGAGTAGATAACTGTGTGGTCTACATTTCTTTGACATGTCTGAGTAACCAGCATCCTGGTGTACTGCATTACCTCTTTACTTAAGGATTGTAACATCCGCCAATTTGCATATATGGAATAACAATTAAAAGGGTTTATTGTTATGTTTATTTACAGATCAGAAGTATGGCTTACTATCGTGTAATAATGTAACTCCACTATGGTGTCCAGAGGGACATCAAATTAATATTGAAATTAACAATATCCTCAGAGATTAGGACATGCACTCAAAACTTCTCCTCAAGTTACAATTAGATTCCTCTGTTTCTTTTGTCTTTATTTAGGGCCCTATTCAGCAGAAATGTTATGCGGGCCTTCTGCGCATGGATGGCTGCCGAAGAGGCTTCCTCACTCTTTTAACCTATTCAGCAGAAATTTGGCATTCCTGTTGAACCTTTTCTTAGCCATTTTCTCAGGGGCCATTCCGCAGAGAGTCCAAAGGGGGTAAAGACATCCCTTTAATTCCATTATGTGACCCTTATCCCTTTCCCAACATCAGAATATATGAATTCTAAACCACAAGATGCAAAAACTTTGTTTATTAGAAACAAATGTACTTTGGTTTCTATAGTTTTCTATAGTTTAATTTTAACATAGCTACCCATGTTTTAATGGTAATCACCCATTTTGTCATCTATTCCTCTTAAATCAGTTTCATTGTTATCCATGTTGTCTTCATCTAGGTGATGACTCGTGTTCATAAACTTTTTTTAAGTCATGGGAAAACATGGTAGTTTTCAAAGAAGTAGACATGTTAGTCTCTTGCAGCATAATAAGGAGAAAGGAAGGGGGCAGAACTTTGGTCCTATTCGATTCCATGCCACTCCCACAACTGTGTAAATATACCTGAGCATTTATTATCACTCTGTACTGCATCCATGGGTTTAAATCCCCTAAGCTCATGGAAAAATAAAAAACAGTTAGTCTTAAAGGTGCTGCCACATTTCTTTTTCTTTTTTCTTCCCCCTCCCTTTCTCTTTTTTTTTTAATGGGAAAATGTGTTTTTATTATTATTATTTTAAATGGAAAAGATTGACTTGCACTGTTTTACATTCCTTACCTAACTGTCAACAAGTCCAGCAGTCATGCAATTAGTAGACAGCTCTCTACATTCATAGAGCATGTATTAGGTGTAATATTAGGGATATAGGATGTTATGTGTCTAACCCCTTTCAACAATCAATGGCAAGTAGAGATGGTCTACACTACACGTAGCAGAGAGCTGTTTTGGTCCAGTAGCGTGTTTGTATGATTTATTGCACAGTATATAATAAAAACTGTGTAGGGACCAATACTGTACAGCACAATGACACACTACTCTCATCATATAATTTTAAGAATTGGGTTTTATGGGTTGTTCTGAATCATGCAACTGGAAACATGTACCATCAAGGGCGAAATCGCTTAAAATGATGATGTGTCGTATTAAATTTAACCATCATCCTGGTTTAAAACACATTCTTTTAGCAAATTTGTGAATCTTATTTCTTTATCGGGTATATGTTCCAAACAAGAGCAAAGTAAAAACAGGTTTGTGTTATGGCCAGACTTGTGGTGTTTTTACATGGTAGTCTTTCAGTGGGTTTTGTTATTTAGAATACAATTTGTTTGGCCTAATTCAAATTTGTTTTATTTACTTTGCAGCACTGTTCCTAAAGAAATTGAAAAACTTGAACCCCAGGTATTCTTCTTTTGGAAAAGGCTGAATAAACTGTAGTCCAGTTAGCAAACTTTGGAGAGAGACCCAGCAGACAGCCACAGCTCATCTGGGAGAAAATTAAATCATTTAAGCAGTTCTTATATGGCATGTAAAAATAATAAACCAAAACGTGAAATGACTGTTACTCTCCTAGCAGACTGCTAGTTTCCTAGTAGAAAATTTGCAGAACAGTACATCTTCGTTACATCTTTAAGGGTGGGGAGCTGAGTGTTTTGATTAATCAGATTCTTAAAAGCCAGTTTTGAGCATGTCTGAGATGCACGAATAGGTACAGAGGGGAAAAACAAACGAATTTCAAAATTCCTTGTAGTTCCACTGCTGTGTGAACGTTGTGCAATCAGTAAAGATCTCAGTAACTAAAAGCTTTATCACATAAAGAAAGCCAAACTATAGCAGGATAATAGCAGTTTTCTCCATATGTCGTATCACTTCTCTTCCTGAAGACATGGTCATAAAACCATGCCTTTTGTCAAACAGTTTTTTCAGGATGAACAAAAACTAGACTTTTATTACTGTCTCCCTCAGGAAAAGGATGGAAGTGCTACAACAGCATGCAGAGAGGAGAAAGCCACTACTCTCCCGCTCCATTTTGGCTTTCTTTTCTCAAGTAAAAAGGCTCTAAATATTTTATTTTATTTTATTGAGTACAGTATATGATTCCATACTACATTTTCAAATTGCTTCAAAGTTTCAAGTTTTGTAAAAAAAAAAAAAAAAACCAAAAAAAAACCCCAACCCACCTCTTAAAAACTTGTCTTGTGTAGATATACTTTCCATCTATAATGTCAAACATTCATCCACTTTCCTTAGTTATATGGTAGAATTCAAAATTTGTGGGAGTGATATCAGTCCCCTCCTTCCCACATTTCAAATTGGACCCAACTCATCTGGCATTGGGATTTTGACAAGCTCAGGTGTCACATTTTCCATGCTTACTTGTAGATCTGGATGTTGCCATATATATGGCAACATCTAAACAACTAAAATGGTAAAGGGTCTGGAAACCATGTCCTATGAGGAATGTCTTAGGGATCTGGGGATGTTTAGCCTGGAGAAAAGAAGGTTAAGAGGTGATATAATAGCCCTGTTTAAATATTTGAAGGGTTGTCATATTGAGGAGGGAGCAAGCTTGTTTTCTGCTGCTCCAGAGAACAAGACCCGGAGCAATGGATGCAAGCTGCAGGAAAAGAGATTCCACCTCAACATTAGGAGGAACTTCCTGACAGTAAGGGCTGTTCGACAGTGGAACACACTCCCTTGGAGTGTAGTGGAGTCTCCTTCCTTGGAGGTCTTCAAGCAGAGGCTGGATGGCCATCTGTCAGGGATGCTTTGATTGTGATTTCCTGCATGGCAGGGAGTTGGACTGGATGGCCCTTGTGGTCTCTTCCAGCTCTACGATTCTATGATTCTGTGATTTACAGAAAAATCCTGCCTTGATAAATCCTGAGACTTTGTACCTGTGCCAAACCTTCATGTTGATCCCAGAACATTGTTTCATTTCATAAAAATAAAGTGGGCAGTGAGGAGGTAGGTCTCTGCACCACCATCTTTCAGATGGCATCATGCAGCAGTCTTTAGCCAAGTTAATTCATGTTAATCAGCCTAATTCTAAAACAAAATAACAGAAAGGCTTAGATGTAATAGGCAGACCCAGTTTTTCCTCCAACCATATTTTTTTATCTGAGAATAAAATAAGGGTATTTGTAGAAAACTTTAGTTTTCTAGAATGATACATAAAACTAGGTTCCTATGCAGACAGTTATTTTTATGATAGGCCATATAAAATACCAAAGTCATTATGGGATGTGCTAAAATACCATGCATTTTAAAAGCAAACTGAAAGTGCTTTTTTTGTCACATCGTATTCAAGCTAAATATATAGGATCATAAGCAACACCAAGTAGTTTTCAGAAATACACAAGAAAAGATTAATCACATGTCATATAGCATCATCATATATCTCAGGTGCCCCTTTTGATACTCCCCTTTCATTCTTCATTGATTTTGCTACTCCATATCAAATTTTGTGACAGATTTTCTCAGATGCAGCAAGCTTCTCCCAACAGGAAATACTTGAGAAATAGAGTTATGGTTCTTGCAGAAAGTTTCATTACCCAAACAACTGTGAAGAATATATTAACTTATTGATACTGTGAGAAGTGCTTCATAATAATAAAAACTCATGACAAAAATGACAGCCTTAAATTTAATCAGTTTTCATTAGAAACAAATGACATATGACATGATGATCAGGGGAACTAGGGAGAAACTTGGGTATGAGATGCAAAGTAGTGAACGCTGTCCAGAAAGAATCCATACTTTGTTTCTGAGTTCCCTGGCTTTAGTGTTCAGTCACTGCCACCATGGCTGCAACCATTCAAGCTGCATGTGCCTGCAGCTGGTCATAAATGATAAGCCAGGGTTCCCATGGTTCCTGCATTTAATGTGTTGTGCAGCCAAAGCCATAGAGTAAGATCTCCTATACCACGGCTATAACTTGTCCATTTGTAGACATGAGTTGTATCCAGAGGAAGCTCCCTGACCGTTAACATTTCTACGTATGGAAGTTGGGAAGGGATTTTTGCCAATTCCCTCCCCCCACCCCAAACATTCCCTCAGCCTCCAGTGCCACCTTTCGTACTATTCTTGAGAGCCACTCCACCCAATCCATGGCAACAGATGTTCAGCTGTATATGGGAAAGGGGGGGGGGAGAAGCAGGAATAATTCACCCCTCTTCCACTTGTGGGAATGTCCAGTTCTCTATTCTGCTTTGATCAGACCCCACCTGGAATATTGTGGCCAGTTCTGGACACCTCAATTTAAAAAGGATGTTGAGAAATTGGAGCATGTCCAAAGGAGGGTGACTAAAATGGTGAAGGGCCTGGAAACCATGTCCTATGAGAAACGACTTAGGGAGCTGGGGATGTTTAGCCTGGAGAAGAGAAAGTTAAGAGATGATATGATAGCCCTGTTTAAATATTTGAAGGGATGTCATATTGAGAGGGAGCAAGCTTGTTTTCTGCTGCTCCAGAGAACAGGACCCGGCACAATGGATGCAAGCTACAGGAAAAGAGATTCCACCTCAACATTAGGAGGAACTTCATGACAGTAAGGGCTGTTCGACAATGGAACACACTCCCTTGGAGTGTAGTGGAGTCTCCTTCTTTGGAGGTCTTTAAGCAGAGGCTGGATGGCCATCTGTCGGGGATGCTTTGATTTAGATTTCCTGCATGGCAGGGAGTTGGACTGGATGGCCCTTGTGATCTCTTCCAACTCTATGATTCTATGATTCAACATTCCAATCTACCCTTCTTGGGATCTAATCTGGAGGTGGGCAAAATGGGGGCCTGTTGTCCCTTCAAAAGGCTGTTTTTGTATCAGTTAAAATCCTCCCCAAACAACTGTTTCTCTGGCCAAAAGACAAAAGATGCAGTTGCTTCTCCCATTAACCCTCCAGGAATGAATGAATGAATGAATAATAGTCTAGCATCCTGTTCAGTAATTAACAAGCCCTATTTGCAGTATCGTAATTACATGAATTCAGTTTTACAGTTGCTACATCTTCACAATGACAGAAAGTACCCACTAAAAATTACCTTTTGAGCCATGCAGCCCCCCAGAGGAATTTCTGAGGCACTTCAGAGCAAAACAATGAGTGATTATGTACTCAGCCTTCTCTTGATAGCAGGACATGCTGTGACAGTCCTGTTGCATGATTTCCCGCTTCCAAGAGAGGGCTGAGCATGTCATCACTCACTGCCCTACTCTCCAGCATCTCAAAAATCCCCCTGTGAGGGTAGCATGGCTTAAAAGGTAGTGTTGGGGTGCTGTAACATTGGGAGATGAAGCCATGCCATTGTCACTGAATCATTGTACCTACATCTCTGACTGCAAGAACTCAGTACTATTTTTTTAAAAAAAAAATAGCTGTGATCTTCCAGCCATTTCTGCTTTGGGTTTCTTTTTCATTTTGAGAAGCAATTTTAATAATCTGTGTATCATGGAAGGGAAGGCAGGCCCCCAGACCTGATCTTGCCCATCCCAATTTAACCCTAATATAGATAATACTTAGTATAGAGAAAAGATTTAGTAACAACCATGGTATTTGGTATAAAATGTAATTAGTTACTGAATGTTACAAATAAAAGTTGTAATACTGGTTTGAGCTACACAGAAACTGATGCTTTTCCTTTAAAATCTTATGGCATTTGAGGAAATAATTGCAGAAATGATGAGAATAAGCTTGCAGGAAAGATGACCATGTGAGAACTGGAACCAATGGAATACCTTCATCTAAGTTTTTCTTTACTAATTTCTCAACTGAAAAAGAAATATGATTGCAAACAGGATAGTACGGCATGGCAAGACATTACAAATGAAAAATATTATGAGCACTTTTAGGATGGTTCCTTGGTTTCTTGAATGTGTGATGCAGTATTTTGAACGTAAATGTAAGTCAAAGATACTTTTTCAATTATAGTTTCTGTATGTTGCCTCTCCATATGGTCAGATGAGATGCAGGCTTCTGACTTCCTACCCTTCTCTCACTCCCACTTCTATATGACAAAGTTATAGTTTACAGTGCAGTCTTACATGTATCTAATTGGAAACGAGCTCCCTTGTGTTCATTTGGACTTGCTACTACATAGGTGAATCTACAATTGTACTTGAAATTATGAGAGTTACACATTTATTAGAATCGTGGAGCTTTTCTTATCTTGGATATCAAACTTAAGATCAAGAGAGATCCTGTGTTTTCAGTCACTGTGAGTTTTAATATATACATCCAGTAAAGTTGTCATGTTCAAATAAATGCAGGACCTCCTGGTTTGGACTCCTGTCTCCCCAAACATTTCCAGAAAATTCTTCAACCACATAGAATGTGCAGTTAGAACACATGCCCAAATTCAAGCCTTCAGCATTCTGGGTTGCTTAAAAGTTTTTGGCTTCAGTTAGCAAAGCACACTTATTTTTAATATCTACACTCCTCAAATACAGTTGAAAAGAGTTCTGGTATAGGTAAGCATGAAGCCATTGTGACAGTCTCCTCATTCTGTCATGCTGGAATCTCCTCTGACTTTCTGTACTTAGGCAAGACCCCCATGACCCTGATGGAAATTAAATAGAAGGATTGGAAAGAATTGTACTGGTTTCCATTTTGTTCCTGTCTTGTCCTCCATTTTTATTATGCTGCTACTGCAATTGCTAATTTAGTCATTCATTTCAATAAAGATAGGGACCTTTAGTCCAAAAACCTCAAGTAGCTATCAGCCTAATTTTAACAGCCCTCAGCAATCTCTGACACTCAAGAGCAGTGCTCCCCTCCATATGCACAGCCCACTGGTCAAGGAAAAAAAAGAGGAAAGACAGAGAGAAAAAGAGAGGCAGAAAGAGAAAATAGGGTGTCAGAAAGATTACAAAGTAGGTGTCCCACCAGCAGTATGCAGCCCTCAACAGAAAATCACCAAGGCAATTCAGCTTATAACAGAAAAAGGTTTCTGACCTGGCTTTCCATCAGTTACCCCTCCAAAATGCACAGGATATAGTGGCTGAAATTCTGTTAGGGACATCCTTTTTCAGGCACTGTGGTGGTTGGTATTTTCTTCCTCCCTGTGCTGCACCCAAAGCCCCACCACCACCTACTGATAAAACCCTGACAATGCTCTGCATGCCCACTCTGTGTTTCTTGGCAAGCAGGCAGTTTCAGAGAAGCACCTGGCTACATATCTCACAGCCAGATATGAAATGGTGACATCAGAACTGACTTCCTCTGGGGTCACCCAGGAGACTCAACATTACAGTAAATCATGTTATGTCTGAATATCATTACGTGGCCAGATGCTTCTCCAAACATGTCTGCTCTTTGAAACAGGGAATGGCCATGTGGGATGGTTTTAGGATCTTATTGGTAAGTTGTGGGGAGGGTATATGGTTCATGGTAGCATAGGTCTGCATGCTGATATTTATACTGAGGGAACGTGATACTGAGTTCATATAAGAGAACATACTGATAAGAGTTTTGCTAGTATTGTTAAATAATAAGCCAATACCAGCATCTACATACTGTGTCACACACTATTTCATTTTATAGTGGTATTTACTTTCAGAGTCATCACTCTCATTTAAAACAAAATACTGAAAATAATGACACACCACATAAGCAGGTCTAGGGTTTTTTTGCCAAAGCTGGAAATGACAACCAGGGGCAGTAATCATAGCTGTGGTTTCAAACTAGAAAGGTGCGAGAAGCTATAGAGGGTCCATTGATTTCTCTGAAGCAAGAAAAGATTGGATTCGCCTCTCCCTCTGATGCAGGGCTCAGGTGGGCCTAAAAGTTTTATTGTGTTCTTTTTTATTATGTGGGAGATACACAGCCCCCCCCCCCCCCCCCCTGCCACCATAGCCATATTGTGAGGACTATCCAGATTTCTGTTTACACTGTAAGAACGTTAATCAATTTTCATGAAGTGGGAGCTACACACACACATACAAATTAGGGGAGTAACTACCAATCAGGTACATAGGCTGATGTTTGGACTAAACTAGCTTTTGATGTTATTTTTAGTGGGAAATTGAGAATGGCCTGGTATGCTTTTAGGTTAGGAACTTTATTTAGAAAGGCTTGTTTCAGATGCAACATATGAGCAGGCTTTTGTCTCTCCTCATTCCTCCTCTTCCTAATGTGCAAACCAGATAAGCATAAGCCTAAACTGGCTCCAAGCCAGAACTGGAAACCAGAGTTCAACTAGGTTTCCATTTTTGACTTGGATACAAATTGTGGTTTGCATAACCAGGAAGTTCAAGAAAAGTATAGGAACGAGCAAGAGAGCATATGCAATTTGTTCATTTGGGACATCAGTGCAAATGACCAGCAGAAAGTGCAGGAATGTGTCACTGTACAAAGAAAGGAAGCAGAATGTAAACAAGAAGCCCTTTAGCAGAAGTAAAGCATTGTTTATCTGTTAGTTTTAAACCTGGCCAATGAGTCCCATTATGTGCATTTGTCTCAGGTATGATATAGTCCACAGCATTCTTCCAGTTTCATTAAGCATCATACAAACTCAGGTTAAATCATAGATCTGCATGTTCTTCACATTGTACAACAGGATGGCATGAGGGGTGCCTTAACAGTTCAGTTGCTCTATATTACTATAACTGTATTGACCACCTGGCCCAACCTGGTGCCATTGAGATGTGGTGAAGCAGAGCTGCCATTAACTAAGGTCTGGATTAGGGGAAGGCTGATCTAGTGAATGCCATGATATCAAGAGACCTTTGTGGTTGTCAATGTTGTCTTCATATTTAAATTTAAAATTTAAATTCATAACTGTACCTCAATCTCCTTCCATAATATTCTACATTTTACCCAGAGATGGACAAGTACAGTGACCAAAAGGCATGAGATCAGTTTTCTTTTCTTTTTCTTTTATTTTCTTTTTTTCTTTTTAGTTTGTAAGGACTAGCTATAAAATATGACTTTGCAATTCATTTAAAAGTGCAATCACACCATTGTTGAGCACTCATTAAAAATACTGAAGATTATATCAGTACTTGGGAAATATTGGCTAGTAGAGAGAAACAACAAATCAGTCAAAGTTGGAGGAAACCAAAAATAGGCCAATGGAATCTCTGGAGTACTCATTTTGGAGTTACGTTCCTGTTCAATACAACTTAAAAGTACAGTTCTTTAAAGGTATTAGTAAAATTAATATGGTAAAGAAGGAAGGGAGAAAAGTTAAAACGTATAATTTAAATTTGGTACAAACAGGCTGGAATATTCTAATTCTTTCATGAGCACTATACTATAAAATGACTGTTCCTCAGACTAAAACTGGAAAATAATGATACTGACAAAAAAATTCTGTTAATGACCTATTTTTATAAAATAGCCCATTCAGTGAAAACCACAACAGTCATTCTTAGCCCCAAAATGAATTACTAATGTCTGTTTCACTTTGGTTTCTACTGTTGTTAATGGCTCATAATTGTGCTTCAGAATAATCCCATCCCTCCTCTAAAAATGTTATAAATTACATGTGATGTAAATGGAACTATGCATTCCATGAGCCATGTATCTTTAAGCATTGCATTAAAAGGTGATTTCTAATGCAGTGGGTTGGGCAAGGAACTACAGCTGGAAGCATGCCAGGGTCCTGCAGTTCTCTCAAAGGACCTCCATCTCCATGAAGGAACATAAACTATATAAATCCAAATGACTGTGATGGGACTACACTCAGGAAGGATGACAACACGGATGCACACCTCCACTGCTAAATAAGCTAACAAATTTGATACAGACCAGGCATGTATTGAAGATGAACTGGTTTGGGGTTTGTTTGTTTGTTTGCTTGTTTTGCTATTTTTGTTTTCCTTCAGCCAATACACAATGAATACAGGTGACGGTTTATTAGGTGAAAGCATCTAAAGTTTGTATGTTCCCATTTGGCAAACAGGTGGTATTAATCATCTTGCCAAGGGACCTGGGGCCCTTTCACACTACACAACAACAGCACAATGATGTGACATAAACCACCATGGTTCTATCCTATGGAATCCTGGGATCTGTAGTTTAGGAAGGGATATTTAGAATTCTCAACCAGAGAGCTCTAGTGGCTTACCAAACTGCAAACACAAGGATTTCATAGGATATTGCCATGGCGGTTAAAGTGGACTCATAGTATGCAGTGAAAGGGCCCCTGGAGAATAGCACTCCCCTTCCACAGTTCAAAAACCTGAGGAGATCCAATCACACAAAACAGCAATAGCACTATGATTCCACTTTAATTGCCATGGGTACATTCTACAGAATCATGGGATTTTTAGTTTGTTAAGGACTTGTCCTCTCTGGCTGAGAAGTCTAAATACAGTGAGCCCTCAGTATCTGTGGGTTCGATATCTGTGGATTTAAACAACCACGGATTGAAATGAAGAGACATTTAATGTTGTTAACCTGTGATGGCCAAACTGAGGGCCCATTCACACTACCAAAAAAAATCGGTTCTCAAACCGATTCAATCACGTGAAGTTCATACTCACCCCGAATCTCACACAAGCGAATCCGAGGCTTGCACACCCGTTCCATGGTAAATGGCCCCTAGCGCGGTGTTTTTCAAATCGGTGCAAATACCGTTTCTTTTGGAAAACCCCGGGTCCTGGGAATGAGAACTTGGCCTCGATCACGATCGAGGCAAATTGAGGGAGGGATTTAGGTCAGAGGGTGGGCAAAGGGCAAGGCATTTCCTCCCCTTATCGGAGGTGAGGGGGAGGAGGAAAGAGCCCTGGGAAGAAGGGAGCAATGGAAGGCATTCTTTAGGAGCCCCTTTTCCCTGCATCCCCTGCCCAAAGCCCTCTGTTGCTGGGCATTCCTTCCCTTGCAGGAGGAAAAAATTCAGGTCACGAACGGAGCTCACATCAGGCAACCCCCCCCCTTTTCAAATTCAAACAATTTTTTTTTGAGCAAATGTGCGCATTGTTTGTACTCCAGAGGCAGATAGAGCCGGGCTTGCACTTTATATCCTTGGATCTCCTTGCTTTCTGCAGAGGGGGAAGCTACAAATGTTGCAAACAATCAATGTTACATTTTTAACAATTTTTTTTTGAGCAAATATGCTTCATGATTTGTCTTCTGAGCAGATACAGCAAGGGAAGCAAAGGGAAAGCTAATGTTGCTTTTAAAACATAAAAAAATGCATGGCAATCCCATCCTTTGCCTGGGACAGGGGCAGATCTGACCCAAAGCCCACAGGTTTATAAAAAAAAGAGAGAGAGGGAGAGGCATCTTCTCCTGCTTCAGCCACTGAAACCCCTGTGCCTGGCTCTTTAAAAAGGGAGGACACTTTCCCCAATGCCCTGCAAACGTCACCATGACGATAGCTTGATTGGCAGCGGCCACCTCGCCAGCAGACACAGAATGCATTCGCTTTCTAATTTGCAGGTCAAAATGCATTCGATTTCAAATTTGTAGTGGGCACTTGCTAACGGAGCGATTCGGGGGAGGGGCATCCGGATCAGCTCAGTTCCTTCCAGGTCTTTTAGACCAGTATGAATGGGGCCTAAGAAGTGGTCCCAGGGCACTAGTGGATGCTGAGGCAAGACCTGGACCAGTCAGTGCCTCCCTCCCCTATAGAGGTCAATCCCACCATAAAGCCACAGTCAGAACTTAAACGTCTTCCTTAGTCTCTGTACTCACCTACACATCACAAAACTGCTGCCAACATTTAAACCCTGGCCTCACTCCATTTCCCACCATCTCACAAGGAAGCCTCTGCCAGAATTTAAGCTGCCTTACTCCATTTCCCACTTTCTCACAAGGAAGCCTCTGTCAGAAATTACACTCGGTTTCCCAATTTCTCACAAGAAGCCTCTACCAGAATTTAAACCCTTTCCTCTCGATATACCTCCATGCCCCCTTCTTCTGCTGCCTCTCCCTGAGATGGATCAGTGCAAAGGGGTTTAAAATCTGGCAGAGGATTTGTGATGAAAAGAAAGGCTGAAGAAGGTCAGAAACAGAATCAGGAATGGATTTAAATTTTGGCAGAGCCTTCATGATGGGAACATGGGGAAATCTGCATGAAGAATGCCTTCTTGCCTAAGAGGGACGCCACCGCGGACACAAAGAAACCACAGCCTGTTGGAGGTAAAGGCCACAACTTTACTAACATAACAGAGGACCAAGCCAACGCAAATGTAGGGTTGGCTCCAATGCATGAGGTCTGGATCTGTCATCCATCAGCCCAGTACTAAGTGGATGAACCAAAGTGCTTGATCATGGCCAAGCTTCGGGATGGCAAGAGATTATGGGTTATCGCTCACACTCCATCAATCGCTCAAGTGACTGTTCGCAATTCCGTAACTGCGCATCATCGCATAACTATCCCTTGCCAATGGGGGACGCTGTGCTGGTGATGCCCCCGCAATGGCAACACCGCATTGCTCGCAGCGCCCTCCGTGTCCAGATGGACTCCCGATCCAGCGCTATTCAGCCCTGGAAACCAAGCCCACCAGATCCAAGACCTATGCAACCACCTCCCAAAGTTGTGACAACAACCCAAACCCACAGAGGGAGGGTGGGTGGGTGAGCCAAGCAGCAATGGCGCCGTCCACCGACGCCTCGTGGCCTTTTGTAGGCCAGTTGGCCAATGGGAGGCCGGCATGGAGCAGCAAGGCCCGCCTCCCAGCCTCCCTCCAATCCCAGGCGGCACCTGTGGATGACGCCGCCCAATCAGTGGGCACCTCCACCCGCAGAGGCCGCTGGGACCTGTAGTCCCAGCAGCGCGGGCAGAAGTACCGCCTTCCCTCCCCTTTCTGAGCCAATCACGGCTGGAGCGGCCCCCACTGAGGCTTCTGGGGGCCACTCAAGCCAGAAGAGGCCTCTCTCCCTCTGCGGGGCCTCCCCCAGCGGCAACTGGGCCGTCCCGCCCAGGCGGGCGGCCCCATTTGGTGCCCAGACCTTGTTGCCCAGGTAATTTTAAATGTTAAATATTGATTTGAGCATCCCTAGTTTTGTTATCTAAGGGGGCTCTGGAACCAAACTCGCATGGATACCGAGGGCCAACTGTATCCCCTTCCTAAACTGCAAATTCCAGGATCCCATAGGATGTTGCCATGGCAGTTAGAGACATCAATGCTCTGTAACTGTGTAGTGTGAAAGGGCCCAGGGAGTGATAAAAAGATGGGAGGATGATAACACAATTAGCTTACCCAAGTGGCTAAAGCACATCATGACATAAATGCGCATAACTTGGTACATGGTAATCTGTACTCATGAGGAATCATCTTTCAAACTGGAATGTCTTATTCTGTTGCATGCTAGATAGCCATCCCCTTCATTTTTCTATTTTTTATATATTTAATGCTCATCACAAAAGTTATGTAAAGAGATACTTGTGTTAGTTGGATAATATATGACTTGTTTTTATAACACAAACATTGTATTATACTTTAATATTTGTTCATCTATAAGTAGTCCTTGTACATCTATGTTCAATGTCAAATTTTGGAATGTAAAGCCACATCTTTGTCAGGATTTTGTCCGTTCGGTGGACTCCCTGCCCCTTGCTTAATAGAGGTGATGCATGATTCATTTGCAGTTAACAGTTTGAGGGATGAAACAATCTTAACATTTCTTAATTTTATAAAAGTATAATATTCTTATAAATAAAGGTAAAATGTACTGTGGTTTTATTTATATAGATCTCATCTGTATGAATTAACTTTGTTCTTAATAAAATACGTAAGAAAGTGTGCCATTGTAATTTATGCCTACAGTATTTTGTATTTATATATTAAAGTCAGTGTTAATATTTGAAGAGCTTACATTCAGTGCTTTAAAAATGTTTTAATTCCATGTTCTCTGACTGCAACCTGTGAGGTAATTTTATTTGATGCAAAGACATTAATTAATGCTGGAAGTATAAAAAGTAAGTGTCTTATGCAGACTAGGAGAGAACAATGTTGCTAATGCATTATTTGGGTTACCTATTGGAATGAAAATTTACAGGATATAAATCTATTTCTACAGAGTTAAACTATGTTTGTTTGTTTGTAAGTTAGTTTGTTTTATTCATTCATTCTTTCATTTGTATGCCTCCTTTCTCCAAGAGAATTAGTTAAAAAAAAACCTTCACAATAAAATTGTAAAACCAATTAAAATCGCCACATAAAACAGTACGATCATTTAGAAGACATAAAAAAGTTTTAAAAGATAAAACATTCCAGTAAGAAGCTTCCATGCTTACACATTAAAAACCTGCTTAAACAAAAGGCCCTTTGCCTTCAAGCAAAAGGAAAGCAAGGAGGGGGCTAGTATAGATTTCTTCAGAAGGTAATTCTGGAAGGCGGGGAAAACTATTGAGAATGCTCTTTCTGAAGATAAAGCCTTTTCCTATAGATCTTAGGATGCTGGCAGGTTTGCATAGGGACATATGGTCTTTCAGATGGTCTGGACTTAAGCCATATAGGGCTTTATAGTTCATGGCCAACACTTTGAATTGTGCCAAGAAAAGAACCAGTAGCCAGTGAAGCTATTTTATCAAAGGAGTAATATGCTCTCTATAGCTGACCCCAGTCAGCATACTGGCTACTGAAGTTTCTGAAAAGGCATGTGTCACCATTGCCAGAGCTGATGTCCCAAGGAATGGGTGCAACTGGTACACTAGTTTTAGCTGTGCAAATGTGCTCCTGGACACTGCTCAGAGTTGAGACCAGGAGCACGCTCGAGCTGCAAGCCTAAGATTTCAGTGGAGAGTGTAACTATTCCATGATCTGCCTTTCAACTAACCAGGAGCATGTCTGTCTTGTGTGAATTAAATTTTTGTTTGCCTTCATCCATTCCATTTCTGACAAACAGAACTGGTCCAATATCAAGACAGCTTCCATGGAATCAGGCAGGAAGGAGAGTAGAGTTGGGGGACTTCAGAATATTGGTGACACTGCACCCCAAAATTCCAGGTGACCTCTCCAAGTGTTTACATGTAGATGTTAAACGGCATGGGGGACAAAACAGAACCCTAAGGGACACTCCACAGGTCTATGGCCAAGGCATTGAACAGGAGTCGCCCAACACCACCTTCTGAATTTGACCCTCCAGAACCACTGT
Source organism: Sceloporus undulatus (assembly GCF_019175285.1). Classification (NCBI taxonomy): domain Eukaryota; kingdom Metazoa; phylum Chordata; class Lepidosauria; order Squamata; family Phrynosomatidae; genus Sceloporus; species Sceloporus undulatus. The sequence continues at coordinate 282,054,247 of NC_056522.1, read as the reverse complement.
ATAACAGTGCCCCCATATTCCATCCCATAAAGGCAGCCCTGAAGGATACAATTATCAATGGTATCAAAAGCCACTGACAGGTACAGCATAACCAACAGGGGGACACTCCCCCTATCCATTTTGCTCCGTAGGTCATCCACCAAGGTAACCATAGCTGTATCCATCCCATAACCAGGCTTGTAGCCAAATTGAAATCTAGGTAATCCATTTCATCCAGTACTGGAGCTGGGAGGTCACCACACACTCCAGAACCTTACCCAAAAACAATTTTAGAGACCAGTCAATAACTATTCATAATGGTGGGGTGCAGGAAAGCCTTGTTTAGGAACAGCCTCACGACAGCCTCTTTTAGGCAGGGTGGATGGTATTAAACACTCCCCTTACCCTTTTGGCCAGTCTCCCTCTAGCTGTTTTCAGAATCCAGAAAGAGCAAGGATCCAGTGGTGGCTCCCATCTCGTCAAGGATCCTGTCCACATTCTCAGATTCCACAAAGTGAAATGCATCCAATAATATAGGACAAGCAGATGCCAAGATTGGCATCCCACCTTAAGCACCAGTTGCCTGATTGGGCAAAGGAGGTCTGATCAGCACAAGGAGGAGGATGTTTCCAGCCCCTTCCAACAGCAAGTAAGACTGCAACAATGACTTGCAAGAGCATTCCACTTCTAATTGTCGCTTCCTCACTCAGTGATGGGGGAGTGGAAACATCCCTCCCCCCCCCCCCGCCCCGGTGTTCCTGCCTGAAGCTGAATGTGCTTCTATGATTCTATGATTTTAATTCAGAACCACTCTAAACATAAAGACAGTGGCCAATATCCTATTCATGGTGGCATGGTATGTATATGGAGTTACACATTGATTATGCTTCACTGTTGTTGTTGTTGTTGTTGTTGTTGTTGTTGTGTGCCTTCAAGTCATTTCTGACCATGGTGACCCTAAGGCAAGCCTATTGAGGAGGTTTGCCATTGCCATCCTCTGAGGCTGAGAGAATGTGACTTACCCAGGGTTACCTGGTGGCTTCATGGCCAAGTAGGGATTCAAACCTTGTTGTCCAGAATCATAGTCTAACATTCAAACCACTAAACCACACATTATGGTAGTCTTATGTTGAATGGCAAAGTGGGAGAATTGGATACGCACCTGGAGGTGCAGCCAAATATACAACTGAACATGCATCTTTAGTTTCATGTGCCATGTAGGTGCATGGGACATGCCATCAGATGTGGAACTCCATTTCTCAAACACTGAACTAGATGGAGATTTTCCACAATTGAAAAAAATGTGTAATTGCTTCAGTATGGAAACTTTTACTAGGGATGAAAAGAATATTCATAATTATTGATTCCCAGATCAAAGAACCAGTTTTCTGACAGCTAGGAAATTTTTGCAAAATTTTCTCCCTGTAGTCAAGTATCAGAAAGTGTTATAGAAGAATTATTCTGTGAAGAAATACATGGGGGTAGTTCCATGCAAAGAAACTGCTTTGCATTTAGAAAATAAGAGTTTTGTGTAAAGAAAAATTCCACTTTTTCCATTTTTTCCTTCACATCCCTTGATGGCATTAAAATACTGGGAGGAATACTTGGGAGGAACATTTGTATTCCCCCTCAGTAGGGAAAAAAACAGTGATGTATTCAAATCTTTTACTTTTAAGTCTCAGGTCAAGTCTCAAGTCTCTATCTTCAAGTCTCAAGTCGAGTCTCAGGTCTTTGCAAGATACTTTCAAATCAAGTCTTAAATCGAAACTCAAGTTTGGAAGCCAACTTTAACTGAGAAAAATGGATATGGTGATTTGGGGGGTAGGAGTGGAGTTTCAATAACCAGAAAATCAAGAAAAAGTGCACAAAGGTACAAAAAAAAAAGATAGTCAATTTATCAAGATTGCCTTTTAGAAAAATGCAAACTGTTCCTGCTGCACTTCAGAGGAGCCTTCTGATCTTTTTCCTAGGAGCAGTAGGCAAGACTTGCTCCCATAGCATGGTGTACATTTCTTGGAGGGGAACAGCAAATGTGTTAGTCAATGGGCTTGAGGAAGGGATCTACAGGAAGTGTGGTGCTCCTGTACAGCAAATGTAAAGTACCAGTCCCATCACATGATTAGTAGGCAAAAAAAAAAAAAAAGAGATGGAAATGTTGTTCAATGAAAGAAAACTATTTTCCCTCTGTAACGTTTCAGGATGAAGTTGGCCAGCAAATCAGTCACTAAAAATATACAAGTTACGAGTTGAGTCATTTCTTGATAAGTGGAGTCATTGAAGCTACTTGAGTCAGACCTGAGTCTGCGGCGTTAGAGTAAACTATCATGATTATTCATCCTCACATAAAAGGATGTAACAGTAGAAGATTTACACATGCAGAAGACACCAACAGGATTTCCTCTAGTATGTTTTGTGCAGTCTGTATGGAGCTTCCCTCTATATAGGCTTCCCTGCTACTTTCAATGCATGTAACTGTACATGATAAACTGTCTTTTCACAGTACGTGGAAAGATCTTGTAGCACCTTTGAGACTAACTAAAAGAAATAAATTTGCAGCATGATCTTTCATAGACTTCAGTCTATTTCCTTAGATGCATTGTCTTTTCATAGATGTGACTACAGTAGTCTTGGCAGGTGAAGAAAGCCCATTCAAACTCTGTAGTAAAATCATTCGAAGCTTGGAAAAAGTAAGGCCCCATTCCTACTGGCCTATAACGTGGATCAGGATGCAAATCATGGGTGCATTGTTTCCATTAGAGTGCGCATTTGACCCCCATTCAAATCTGAATCGAATTATCCTGAAAAATATTAATTTTAGGTCAATAAACCAGTTTTAAAACATAGTGGCTTTTTAGTGAGTTTTCTTGTGCCTCCGGAGTCTGATTCGGGGCAAATGAATGGGAACGAAAGGGTGTCTGATTCAGTAACCTGGAGATGGGAGGAGCAGCACTCAAGGGGCTGGCCTGGGGGTGTCACCCTCCTTGTTCTCTTTCTGCATCACCAGCGCCATTTTCTTCCATTCACATAGCCTTTCCCCCAGTGGATTGGGAAGCAGGGTAAGGCAATCACACTACATTGAGCTCCAAACGCAATAAAACACTTCCCCCCCCCCGCACCCCCCCCCCTCTGCTTCACATTAATAGACCGATGTGTGAGGAGAGCCATTGAGCACCATTTTAAACTATTATTTTTCTTTTTCCTTTTTTCTTTTTTTGCCTCTGCCTGAGCGCCTGAGCAGCAGATGGGCTTTGCAGTACATGCCTGCTTGATCGCCCCCCAGACAGCCCAGGGAGCAATGGGGGAGGCAAAGTGATTTGGCGTGATCAGAGGCTCCTCTTCTCTCTTTCCTAAAGGGAATCTGGGGAGACACAGAAAGAGCCTGGACGTCCAGGGTTCTGAGGGGGGATAGAGGCTCCTCTTCTCTCTTTTCCAAAGGAAATCTGGGGAGACACAGAAAGAGCCTGGATGCCCAGGGATCTGAGGCGGGATAGAGGCTCCTCTTCTCTCTTTCCCAAATGGAATCTGGGGAGACACAGAAGAGCCTGGATGCCCAGGGATCTGAGGGGGGATAGAGGCTCCTCTTCTCTCTTTCCCAAAGGAAATCTGGGGAGACATAGAAGAGCCTGGACGCCCAGGGATCTGAGGGGAGAATAGAGGCTCCTCTTCTCTCATTCCTAAAGGGAATCTGGGGAGACACAGAAGAGCTTCAGATGCAGCTGCTATTCATTGGCTGCCCCTCAAAAAACAACAACAAACAAACAGAAATGGGAACGGGGAGCAAAATAAACCATGTCAAAGTGTTTCGAATCTGGTGATGACACTTGTGATGTCTGAAGCCTACGCGCTTGATTGACAGCTTGCAGACACAAATGGGAATGGGGAGCAAATTACTCTGCTTTAAAATACAGCGATTTAAAATAAATAGGAATGAAAACAGGGTCTAAATAAATCGAGGTAATTTTCCCCCTTTCCTAATGGAAACGATGGAAAAAATTCAAATTAGACTCGGAAAATAATCCGAGTCAGAATCGCACCAATATAAGCTGTTTTATCTGCCAAGTGGGAATGGGGCCTAAGTGTTTTGACAATGACTTCCAGCATTCCTCAGCCAACGTGGCCAGGTAAGGATTGGTAGTTATAATCCAAAAAGTTAACTTTTCCAAGCTCAGGTTATAATGCAAGATTTTTTCACTTGCCAAAGGATCTCAGTGCCAGTTAATGTAGGTGAAACTCTCCACCACCATAGGGAACATTTGGAAAATCTGGATTTTGATCATACACAATTGCATTGCTGATAACTTTATAATTTAATGATGTTGATTTCAGTGGAATTTAACATTGATGTCAGTTTTTTTAGATTCCCAGCCTCAACACTATCACTCTTTTGGATAAATCTCTGTTTATATTATATGTTACCAGAGCTTAGCATTGGCATAATGTCCTTGCAATTCATTCCTCATTGTGTATACCAAAATGTCACCATGAAATGACAAGCCATTTAAGGGTCTGCTGCTGTGGTCCTCCACAAGGATATATAAATATAGCTTATGATTTGATGAATCCAAAAATCCATAATGCATTTGATGGGTAAGTAAAGCATAAGTACATGCTTGTTTTTCTTTATCTAATTATAAACAGATGAAATCACTTCTTGCTATCTCCATTTGCCCCTGAGCTATTACTCAATGCCTACTTTATTTCTGTTACAAGAGGAAAGAAATAAAGAAAGGAGAAGAGAAAACAAGAGATTTTGTGCTCATCACAAAAGCCAAATAAACAGCAAAGGTTGTGGTCATCTGTTAAATGCCATTTTATTGTCATTTATATTGGAAATGGTGATGACATTTTGAGAACATATTCTGCATGAAATGTCCATAATTCTTCTGTTCCCAGCCTTTTCAAATGCATATTTCTACTGCCATACACACACACACAGAGAGAGAGAGAGATTTTTAAAACCTTTAAGTAGATTTTTTAAAAAACTCTGAACAAGATTGATCTTGGGTGTAGTTTTTTATTCAAACATGCCTAGTGCCACACTTTTCATGCACTAATCTTTATTGTATCAGGCCCACAATTAGTGTTGGTGGAGAACTTAGCTCAATTTTAATTTTGACAAAATTTACCAAAACAAATACACAAATTGGAATACAGTTCTCCTTCAATAGACATGCTTCAGAATATGGAGTTTGAGTCTCCAGACATAGCACTGCACACTCTAGTGGGTGGGTAGGTGTGCAATATTTAAAACATCATTATACTAAGGAAAACCGCTTGTATAATCTGTATTACACAAAACTGTTTACACCATCATGCATATGAGATAAAAGTACAAAAGTTCATGTGCATTTTCATGCCAATGTTTTCTTTTAATTGCTAAGTGATGCAGAAACAAGAGAGAAAGAATCTAAGTATGGGAGAAAATGAGAGACTAAAACCACTTTATCCTTCCTTAACTACTGGTGCTCCCAATTAATTATTCCCTTAAAATTATGAGAAGAGTGCTGAATCTCACCCAGATTTCTCATGCCCCCAAAAGTCTGTCTTTTCTAGACTGGAGTTCCATAAGTCAAGATGGTTTTGACCTACAAAGACCTTCAGCCTTTTCCAGCATAGCCAGTGATGAGATGTTATGGGAATTGCCATCCAGTGACATCCAGCAGGCTAAAGTTCATTTGTTACATTCCTTAATTTGTTGCATTAAATATCACCTTTCCTCTAATGAGCTACATGGGTTTTTCCTCCTTCATTTATCTTCACAAGAACCCTGTGAGGTTGAAGAGGACAAAATAGTGTGGCTGACCCAAGATCACTCTGAATTTCATGGGCCGTTAGGGACTGGCACCTAGCTCACCAATGTCCCTCTTACCTCTACACTAAACTAGCTCTTCAGCTGTCAACACATAGCCTTCACTGTGATGTGCTTTTAATGGCATTCTGTGCTGTTGTGTTGGTTTGTACAGCTAGCCTTCTGCATCCATGCACTGCATGATTGCAAACAACCTTGACTCAAAAATATTGGGGGGAAATTCCAAAAAGTAAACTTTTGAGTTGTTTACCATTTTATATAAGGGATGCCATTTTACCTCACCATTGTATATAATAGGACCTGAGCATCCACAAATTTTGATATCCATGGTGGTGGAGGTAGAGTGTTCTTGGAACCAAACCCCAGCAGTCACCAAGGATCCACTGGTTATAGCCTTTTAATGGCTTTTAATAGTTTTCATTTATAAACTAATTGCTTTTTTAAAAGTAACATTTATATTTACACTTTTGTTGATGTTTTTGTATGCTTTTTAATCTGTATTGTTTTGAATACATTGTAAGCTGCCTTGGCGAGCCAGCACAGTGTAATGGTGAGCACTGAATTATGACTTTGGAGACCAGAGTTTGCATCCCCACTCAACCATGGAAACCCACTGGGTGACATTGAACAAGTTATACACACTCAGCCTCAGATGAGGCAAAGGCAAACTCCCTCTGAAATCTTGCCAGGAAAACCTCATGTGAAAGCACACAACAACAACAACAACAACAACAACAACAGGCTGCCATAAGTCTCATTATTGGAGAAAAGACCGGATATAAATGAATATAACAACAACAACGATGATGATTAGACTAAAACTCAGAATAGATTTGCCACCTCATTGACACTGAAGCCAGCACTGACTTCAGTAAGCTTGATCAGAGCAGATTCTCCAAGAAAAACTCAGAATATCAACCATGTTTGGAATCCTGATCAGTGGGCCACAAATTATAGCTATGTCTGATTTCTTCCTATGTTTCACCTTGTGCCAGACAGGTCCTGTGTAAGACTACTTTGCCTGGTCCTTAATGAGAAAAAATGCATTTCAATGACCATTTAGAATCTCTTTTGTCTCTGTCTTTGTGCTGATTTGCCCTTTTAACACTGTGATCAATAATCTACAGACTAAATATAGAAGTGTTTGCCATTTCCAATTTAATTAAACCACAAGCCTCAATTTCTTTCATGGAGTCACTGGGAAGGTCAGAGATTTTAATTTATGTGATTAAAAACCTGGAAACTTTTAAACATTTAGGAGTTCTAAATTGCTTTATTTATATTCCTTCCCCAAAACTACTATGACTGTGGTTTATAGTTCTAGGAAATTTATAAGTGTTCCAAAAAGATCTAAACTGAGGTCATATTATGTCACTTTCACTGGAATCTTTATATGAACTATTAAACATACAGTGTGGCAATGCTTTATAAACTACTAATGTATTAACCCTTACATTTTTATTCTACCCTACCAGGCAAACTAATCAAATAACAAGTTATGATAAATACCAAGCTATACAGAGTATATATGTCTTTAGTTTTGATGGGATTGATCACTGTGTGGTACTGATGCCTAAGGACATTTTTCCATTAGGGAGAAAGCTATAATTGAATATTTTAAATGATCTATTATTTTTCTGTACAGCAATCTATGTAATGATTCAGGACAGAAATACACCAAGCATGGCAACCAGACCATCTTCAGCAACATCTGCATGCTGTCTGTGTATGCTGATTGTTGTTGTTCATAGAATCACAGAATTGAAAGAGACCATCCAGTCCAACCCCCTGCCATGCAAGAACTCTCAATCAATGAAGCCATCCAGTCTCTGTTTAAAGACCTCCAAAGAAAGAGACTTCATCACACTCAGAGGGAGTGTGTTCCATTGTCAAACAGCTCTTACTGTCAGAAAGTTCCTCCTAATGTTGAGGTGGAATCTCTTTTCCTGTAGCTTGTATCTATTATTCCGGGTCCTGTTCACTGGAGCAGCAGAAAACAAGCTTGCTCCATCCTCAATATGACATCCCTTGAAATATTTAAACAAGGCTGTCATATCGCCTCTTAACCTTCTCTGCTCTAGGATAACCATCCCCAGCTCCCTAAGTCTCTCCTCATAAGGCATGGTTTCCAGACCCTTCATCATTTTGGTCGCTCTCTGGACACGCTCCCACCCATCAACATCCTTTTTGAATTGTGGTGCCCAAAACTGGACACAGTATTCCAGGTGAGGCCTGATCAAGGCAGAATAGAGAGGCACTGTACTTCCCTTGATCTAGACGCTATACTTCTATTGATACAGCTAAAATAGCATTGGCCTTTTTAGCTGCTGCATCACACTTTTGACTGATGTTCAACTTGTGCTCTACTAGGACTCCTAGATCTCTTTCATCCTAAGTGCAGTACCTTACATTTCTCTGTGTTCCTTCAAGTTATTTCCAATTTATGGCAACCCTAAGACAAACCAATCATGGGGGTTCTTGACAAGATCTACCTTTTCCTAAGTTTGAGAGAGTGTGATTTGCCCAAGGTCACCTAGTGGGTACCCATGGCCAAGCAGGGATTCGAACCCTGGTCCCCAGAGTCATAGTCCAGCATTCAAACCATTACACCACACTTGTGTAATCAGTGTATATTGATGCTTATTCAGATATATATAAATATGGGAAGGGGCTTCTGTAACTTTAATTCTGAAAATCTTCTGGAGCAGGATGGGGATCAGGCAAAAGGAAATCGTTACAGTATCTCATAGCTTTTCTGTTCTTCCTTATTAATAACTTTTGACATCTTGACCACACTCTGATATTGCTTGACCAAACACATCCCAGTTTTTGTCTCTGAAATGTGCACCAATGGATTTAAATTTCAAAGGCGTGTTACAGACCGCCATTTAGTATGAGCTCCGTGCATACTAGGGTTAAAAAGGGGCGTGCTAGGGTTAGGAAGGGTCTTACCGTCTTAACTGGCCACGTCCCTAGTACGCGCAGAGTGCGTAGTAAATGGCAGTGCCCGTCCACATGGGCGCCGCCATCTTTACATCTCGGATGCACAGCGTCTAGACGTGGCGCGGCGGAAGTGACACCGCGAGTGCGCGCCTCACACCTCGCAGCGCCACTTCCGGGTGCCAAGAAGAAGCGCCATTTCGGCGCTTCTTTTTAGCTGCGCCGGGAAGCCTCGCAGTCTGGCCACTGGGGCTTCTCGGTGCACCTAATGACGGCGGCAGCAGACCGCCCGCTTTTGGGCGTTCTGTAATGCGCCAAAGAAAGAAACTCCCACAAAACATCAGGAGGGACTGTTTGGCAGTGGAACAAGACAACCTTGGAAAGTGGTGAACTGTTCAGTGTGGAGATTTTTGAACAAAGGTCATCTTTCAAGGATGCTTTAGAGGTGGACGAGATGGTGTTGATGTCTCTTCCAACTCTATCATTATCTGATTCAAAGGACATTTACTTGGCCATGATGCAACCAATGCCAATTATGCTGGTTAGATAAATTGGACTTTTTAATGGTTTCAGAACAAGGCCTTTGAGACACCCTTGTGCAAGCATTTCCCCAGACTGAGCAATAATCTGTGGCACTCCAGTAAAGGCTCATCGGTACAGTTCCCCCTCTCCCCCAGTAGTCATGATGCTTTCTTTTGAATCCTCTGGAGTTAAACTAACTGCAGTATATTGACTTTCAATGAAATCTTAGGATTAGCCTGCAATTCCCTGTACATGTTCGGCTGAGAACATGTCATCCGAATGCAGCGCCGTGATGCCACGTGCTGTGTGGTGTGTGTGGCATCATGCCACCATGGGGATAGAATCGAGCATCCAGCGTGTGGACACCATGCCCTGACTCCGCCCCCAGGCCAGCCTTAATGGCCGGTCTGCACAGACTGTAAGGTCCTTTGACGTCAGTGGGGCTTACATATGAATAGATAAAGATATGTTAGCTTCCAACATAATCCTTTCTATTAAAACCAATGGCATTGTAAGATTGTGCCAAAGGTTTTTAATAGTCTACCACATGCCCAGAAAGAATGCCCATGCCACTTTCCCTTAGGTCTTGTCTGCCTCCAATGCCTTTATTTGCTTCAGCCGCTAAAAACATGTTTTTGTTTGCTGTTTTGCTCCCTCCAAGACAACCAGCATGGGCCCATTTTGCACTTTGCCTAAAGTTGCAACTGGCTTGTAATTACTGCCTGAAACTCAATTAATAAGAGCTTTCAGCCTCCTGAAAATATATAATTAGGGAAATGATTTATACATCGATTTTGCAGGCACACTCAACCATCAATTAAATCATTACCCCCTAATCCTGTTTGCAGGCTGGGAAATGTTTCTGTGAGTCAGTAATTCCTAAAGCGACCAGAAGCTTGTTTTCAGATGGCTTTTAAGTGAAATTATTGAGCTTATTGAGTGAATTACGGTAAGTACATTTCTGCTATGGAAATGAGGTTTGGAGTGCTTTCCATCACACTGAAATGTGAAAATATGAAAATCAGCACAATCTCCTCATGGCAGTCAGCTCCTACTTAACGAACCCTAGAGGATTGTTGTTGTTGTTGTTGTTGTTGTGTGTCTTCAAGTCATTCTGATTTATGGTGACCCTAAGGTGACCTTATCATAGGGTTTTTGGGGGCTGAAAGTGAGTGACTGGTCCAAGGTCACCTAGTGGGTTTCCATGGCTGAGTAGGGAATCAAACCCTGATGTCCAGGGCTGTAGTAGTAGACGAGGCTATCATCAGAACAGAATAAAGAGAAACAGAATGGTTCCAATCAACAAAGGAGCCAGGCAAGGCTACATACTATCACCCTATCAATTCAACCTGTATGCAGAAAATATTATATTCAGGGACAGGAGGAATGAAGATAGGAGTAAGGAACATTAACAACCTAAAATACACAGACAATGCAATACTACTAGCAGAAACAAATAAAGACCTGGAGCAATTATTTAAGGAAGACAGTGCCAAGGTCAAATGAATGCTGAACATTAAAAAAAATGACCACAGAAGACCTAAAAGAATTCACACTTGACAACAATTAAAATAATCAAAGAGTTCGTATACCTTGGCTCAAATATTGATCAGAACAGAGACAGCAGTTAAGAAATCAGAAGACTAGGATTGGGAAGGGCAGCTAGGAAAGAATTGGACAAGATCAAAAAATATAAAGACATAATTGAACAATAAAGTGATGATAGTCCAAACCATTGTATTCCCCATCACCAAGTATGGATGTGAGAGTTGGACAGTGAAGAAAGAGGATAAGGAGAAAATAAAGTTATTTGAGATGGGGTGCTAGAGAAACATGCTGAGGATAATGTGGATGGACAAGAAGACAAACAAACGGGTTCTAGAACAGATTGAGAATTCTCTCTGGAAGCCAAGATGACTAAATTGAAGTTGTTGTACTTTGGTCACATCACGAGGAAAAATGAATCATTAGAAAAAATAATGATACTAGGAGTGATGGAAGGCTGTAGAAAGAGAATACCACATGCCAGATGGTTAGACTCGATCAGAGAAGACATGGGCATAGGTCTGCAGGCTCTCAGCAGAGGTTGAGGACAGAGGGGGTTGGAGGTTTCTCATCCACAGAGTCATCATGAGTCAAAGTCAACTCAAGGGCAGTTAACAACACTAAAGTCCAATGATCAAATAACTACATCATGCGGTTCTCCCAGAGCTTTAGGTTCAATCAAACTATTATAGGATCAAGGTGGTTGCTGGGGGGAAATGTTTTCCATATGTTGATTGTTCCATGTAGCTGTTTAAATGCATGTACATATTTCACTTCCCATGTGGACTATCTACCTTGAATGGCAAGTCCTGCATATCCTTATAGAACTAATACAAGGATGGAACTAACATAACCACCTCAGAAGGTCCAGGTAATCTTGGACTGCAACTCCCATAAGTACTAATTGGAGTGGTGATGGATAGGGGCTGTTGTAGATCAAGAACATTCAGAGAGCCACTCAATTTCCATTTCTAGGCTGGTGTAATAATATAAACTGGCATATTACAGATGTTCATAGCCATCATGCAGCATGTCTAAGCATTTCTGGAGATGCAATCATACTTCCACCTAGAAGTGAGAGCTGCCATTTAGACCAATATTATGTGCACCAATTGGATTGGCCATGATCATTAGTTTCCAGTTGAAACTGACATCTAATTGCTCATCCATATACTACTGCCACCCCACCCCTCCTCAACCCACCCATCCTTCTCATTTTTGAGGGGTTTGTAATGATCTACATGAGGGGAAGAAACATAATCGAGGTCATAAATGCAGCAGCACAGGGGGGGGATTAAAGTTATAATGAGGGACAGGCCAAGTTAGAACTAAAGAATGTTAGAACTTCTAACTTTTTCCATGCTGCTAAGTTTCTGACCTTGATTATGTTTCTTTCTCTCATTTAGATCAGTCTTATTCACTACTGCCAGTTAGAGTTGGCAGTACTAAGCTAGAGAGACCAGTAGTCTGACCTAGTATAAGGCAGTTTCCAACCCTCCTACATTTCTGTTTAAAATGCTCTTTCTTATACTTCTGTCACTCCATTTCACCCATCCTCCTTATTTTGCAGGGGATCATAATGTGAATAGTTCATCCTTTTATTAAAAATATCTTCTAAGTTCCAGATTGTTTCTTTTCACTTTTCATGTTTTTCTCTGTGATCAGATCTCCTTTCTTCTTCTGCAGTCTAGAGCATTAAAGATGGAGACTGTATGTCAAAGTAGAGCAGGTTTTCAAGCAAAATAATGGCAGCAGATATTAAGGGTGGAGGAAAATGTCAGCACTTTAAAGAGAAGTTACATGAGAGACAGTGTAATATGGTGGTTTGAGTATTGGACTCTGAGACTAGAGCTGGGAATCCTGCTTGGGTTCATCAAATTTATCTTTATTTCCCTAGTGAACACTGTGATGGTTTGAGCATTATACTGTGATAGGGTTGAATCCTCCACTCAGCCATGGAAACCTACTGGGTGGTCTTGGGAAAGTCACACTCTCTTAGCCTCAGAGGAAGGCAATGGTAGAATCCCTCTGGCAAATCTTACCTGGAAACCCTTAATGTAGCAAAGCAACTTGAAACTACACAATACAGTAATGTACAAATCAAAACACAATTATCCTTCAGACAGCACATTCCTTTCAATTTTGTGATGTAGTTCTCATCTTAGTCCATAAAAAACCTCTTGAGATGGCAATGCTATCAAATGCCTACTCTGTTGTGTGTAAATTCTGTAAATCTAATGTGTAAATTCTGCAACAAAATGAGACTTTAGGGTAATAAGGCAGCTATCAAACCCCAGTGGGCCTCATATTTTCCTGCAAATAATAAAAAATTGTGCCCCCCCCCATGCTTTATGTCATTTTTTGTTTGGTGGGTTCAGCATAAGATTTCTTTTCTTTTTTAATGAGTAGCTGCAAATGACAGTGGTAGTATTTTTATAACATAGAAATTATATTGATTTTTTTAAACTATCCAATTTTGGCATTTATTCATTTATTTGCCATATAGGTCATCTGTCACTTTTGGAACACTGGCCATGTATAAAATGCAGCATCTCATATGAATATGTGCTTGCTAGCTCTGGATATTTAGGCATTGTGGAATATTCTTCATTCTACACTAACAAACACTCCTCTGGATATGAAGCAGTTTTATCCCTGAAATATGTTGGAATTCAGAAAGGATCAAAACATACTCCCAAAGACATTGAATGCATTTTACAGGGTGAAATCAGTTTGGATGCTAAATCCCAGTATCTGGAATGATGCTATTAATATTGCACACTGAAACAGAGTATTATACAATATCCAAACCATCAGAAAATAGAGCCCCTCAACACTGTGACATTTTACATACATGTGAATGAAAATTGGCTGATAAATTTAACTTAGTTGCATGTTATTTCCAAAGATGGATTTTCTCAAAAATGAAGGTATTTGCTGAAAGGAAGTCAAAGTAGGGTGTCAGTAAAATTAAAAATTTTAAGGTTGGACGATATTGACAGATGAAATAAAATGTGTACAATAAACCAAAAATGGTATACGGGGACTAGAGAAGGATATTAATGTAGCTAGTTAGCAGCAGTGTCAAGGAAATCATTAAAGGGCACTAAGTATTCCTTTAAGACAAAGATGGGCACATATCTTTCAACTGCAGCACCTATTAGCCCTAATTGCTGCAAATAGTGGCAAGGGGTCATGGGAGTTTCAGTCCAGCAACATCTGGAAGGCTGCAAGTTGTCCATACCGCCTCTAAAAAAAGGACCTAGTTATAAATTCTATGTATTTCTTCTATGCTTTTTTCAAACTTTTTCTTTAAAGAAAAAGAAGTATAGCCATGAGAGGATTTGTATAGGTGAGAAGAGGAAGCTGTTCCTTCTGTGCCAGCCTTTTGTCTGCTCACAGCTGTCTTATATCTGAATTCCCCACTCAGTCACTGTTACTAATAATTAACAATAACCTAACACCAATAAAGTATTAGGTGATGAAATTGTGAACATCCAAGAAACAAGTGGCTGAAGTTGAGGAGAAGCAGGCTTCCAAAATGAATGTGTCCCTGGAATTAGGAAACCTGCACTTTGTATTCCTTGCACCTCCCTCTGTTCCACATCACTTTAGTAGCCATGGCAATTCTTTGTGGGAGTACTTTGATCTGACATGCACAAAATCATCCTTAAATAACAGTATTTCAACAAAACTAATGAGTAATCTTTGCCACTGTTGTTGTTAATTAGCCTGGAGAAGAAAAGGTTAAGAGGTGATATGATAACCCTGTTTAAATACTTGAAGGGATGTCATATTGAGGAGGGAGCTGACTTGTTTTCTGCTGCTCCAGAGACTAGGACCTGGAGCAACTCTATGATTCTATGATTACCATCAGATTGCTTTTGACATGTGGCAACCCTATCAAAGAAAGACCTGCAAGGCACCCTGTCACCAACAGCCCTGCAAACTCAGGGCAGTGGCTTTGTCCATTTAGTATATCAACCTGTAATGTGGCCTCCTTCTTTCCCTACTGCCTCCTACTTTGTCAGGAATTATCCTTTCTTATGAATCATGTTGTTTTATTATATGGCCAAAGTACAATTGCTTCAATTTCATAATTTTGGCTTCAAGGGATTGTCCGGGCTTGATTTGCTGTAGGACTCATTTATTAGTCATTTTGGCAATACATGGTATCCATAGATCTCATCCAGCACAATATTTCAAATTATTCTCTTACTGTCAGCTTTCATCACTGTCTTAGCTTTCACAGCCATACACAGAAATGGAATACTGTGGCATGAATGGTCCAGACTTTGGTATTCAATTATATATCTTTACACTTGATGAGCTTTTCTAATTCTTTCATAGCTCCTCTTACAAGTTCTAGTCTTCTGATATTATTTAACTGGAATCTCCCTTTTGATTTATGACTGAGCCAAAGTATACGAAGTCTTTGTCTATTACAATGTCTCCATTAGCCACTTTAAAGTTGTATAAATAATCTTTGGTCATTATTTTTGTTTTCTTAATCATCACCTGTAATGCTGCTTTTGCACTTTCATCAATATGTAGAGAGATCTTGTAGCACCTTTGAAAGTAACTGAAAGAAAGAAATTGGCAGCATAAGCTAACACGGCTATATCTTTGATTACTTTCATCAATAATTTGTCAATGGCTGCTCCTATTCTTTCTTATTTTCTGCTAGTAGTTTGTATCATTTACTATACTACCAAACTTTACAAGAGGAAAAAAATTATGATAATATTTAACTTGGATATTTTAGGTTATATATCTACAATTGACATTACAATTGGGTACCTTGAGTATTTTAAGATCACTATCTAGTAGCACATGTGGGTTGTATGTACTGACAGGACTGAAGAAAAAACAGAAGCACTTAGAAACTTGAAGGGAATATCAGCAAGAAGCACAGTGAAAGAAATCCTGATATTTGTAGAAGCAGGTTACTGTGAGTATTGTGGCTGGAGCAATTCTCTGCATGAGCTGTAGCCCCAGAACATTAGGTTTCTTTTGGTCTTCATCTAATTGCATGCATGTGATTGCATTTTACTCTTGCTTCTTACACACCTAGTCATTCTGTTTGCAGTTAAACGTGTTAAATAAGACTTGGACAAAAATGGGAAACAGGCAGTTGAATGCAGTTGCTATTTATACCATTTCTGTTATTATTTAATCAAGCAATGCAGTCCAAGGTATTAGTGCTTTCCAAAGATGTAACAGAAATGATTAAAAGGTTGCAAATTCCAAAGCAAGTACATGAAGCAAACATGAATTTATTTTAAATGAAATAAATCCTGCTGGATTAATAACTGAGTCAAACACTGAATGCTGGCATATGCTTAATTAGGTATGACCCTTAGCAACTAAGAAACACAATTATTTTTCTCTTTTTATGTAAAAAAAGTGCTTCATAGATTGAAATGCTAAAAAAAAATACCATGTTTATCCTGAAACTCTAGTATATCATAGGAAAAATGAGTTTCACTTCTACCAAAGTTGATGTTTCCTTTTAGTGACAATAAAAGCAAGCTGCAACATTTATTAAGTGTTATTCTGAATTATCTGCTTTGATGCAGTATGAAAATTACTACCTTTAAATGATAAATCAGAATGATAGGCATTTCACAATTGGATGCTAATTGGAGACAAGACAATCTCATCCTGCATGAAATTGAATTCGAAGCAACTGGAGATGTGCTTGTTTTTATAACAACTGTGAGTTTGTGATCTGAATCAGTTATTGTGCCTCTAAATGAAATTCCTGGTCCCTAAATCAAAATAAATTACATGCTTTTACAATACAGTCTTGTCAGGATGCACAACAGGATGAGTTTGGGTCTCCTAAGCAAGTGGGCTGTTTTATACTGTGCATGGTAATAACAGCTTTAATAATGGTGTCTTCTGGTTTCTTTTAATATAAGGTGTCAATGACCAACTAGCCATTGATTCACATAGGGAAGAGATTTAATCAAAAAAGGACAGTAGTGTTCATACACTAACGTGGTATCTGCCTAGAGAAAAAGAAACATCCCTGCCCCATTGCTTCACTGACCTGGACTGCAGTCTTCACTGGGAATCACATGGAATGGATGGGATTTACTTCTAGCTAAATTACATGCATTCAACCTTAGGGGAAGGAAATGGCAAACCACCTATGAACAAATCTTGCCAAGAAAATCTCATGATAGGTTTGCATTAGGGTTGCCATAAGTCGGACAACAACAACAAGAGGCTTTCTTTAAACAAAATCAAAGAAACAAGCTTCATTTATATACCGCTTCATATCACCTAAGCAGTGTCTAAGCGGTTTACAACTGTAAGCTAATTTGCCCCCAACAATCTGGGTACTCATTTAGCGACTTTGGAAGGATGCAAGCCTGAGTCAAACTTGAGCCCTTTTGCTGGTCTTGAACTGGCAGCCTTATGATTTTGAGTGAGTGGCTGCAGTACAGGCATTTAATCACTGCGCCACCAGGGCTCCTTTAGATTGCAGTATTCACATGATTCATCATTATGTATCATTTCTGCCCTAGAGAACATTTGGCCCTCTATAAATGTTTATTAGGGTTTTAAACCACACCCTAAACGAAGTTCTTTAGGTGATGCAGGATTTAAAACACAAAATGCAAAATAGCAAGAAAGTATTAAAACAAATACAATAAAGGGTGCTTGTAGGTAATTTTTCAGTCTGTCATCAACCTGATTTATTCACAGATTTTACAGTAGGTCCAGATGAAATCATCATCATCATCAAGCCATTTTTTTCAATTTGGAACTCAAGGCAGCTTTCATGGATTTAACCAGTTTAAAATATGATCCATTTTTTAAAAAAGCACAGCAGAGTAACACAATGTCCAGCACATTATACAGTACAAGGCCCATACTGTACACCTGGACTTGGTGTCACCCTTCTTCTGGAGTGTCACCTGGTGCGGACCGCACCACCACATACAGCCTAGTGAGGCCACTGGCAGGATACACTACATGACACATACAGCGGTGTCCTACAGTAGATGTGAATGGTTGTGAAGACTGGGAGAAACAGTTAAGGGATGACTACACTGCTTCAGCATTTGGTTCCTTCTTGAAGCAATGGTCTCAGTTTGCCTATTGCTATGGATGGTACTGTTAGTTGGATTCAAGCATTTTTGTTGCCTTAAAGGGAAGCTATCAATTTAAGGAAGACAATGAGGGAGGATACAATATTTGGCCACCCTTCGAATGTTCAAGGTCATTTTATTTTTAAAATAGCAAGAGGATATAAATTTATACTAAAAGTCTGACATTTCAAAACTTATTTTCAAATGTTACTCCTGCCTGCTTATAGCTTGTTTGTTATTGCGCAGAGCCTCAACATTCACTCCCACTAGCCCCTGCTTTTTGGGCTCAGATCTCACTTAAAGGCAATAGAAATCATCCATTATTTCTTCTGTTACAGAAGCAAATTAGGTCTCATTAAAATTCAAGGAAGTATTTTCTGTGGTCACCCACTAGGCAACAAGCCGCTAATTCAGTCCTTACTTACACATTCCAGCCTGAATATGACAATAATGTACTTCCATTCTGAAGAAATGAGAACCATAATTATAGGACAACGATTCCATAATTACAATCCAGGTATCTTCAGTTCCTAAATTGAGTTTGCTAGTGCATGAATAGGCCCAAGGGATTGAAGTCAATTTGTTTTTTGTTCACAGCTGTCATTGCCTGTATTGATGGACTGAGGTAGTAATGGAGTAATGTAACTGTTAAGCAATTAAAAATGTGAGGCAGCAGGAAGTTCTCTTGGCTTGTTCACCAGAAATCTGACAGAAATGATTACTAGTCTCTCATTCCTGATGCTCCGTCAGTTTGGGTTCATGTGTTTTTATATGAGCTGTGAAGATAATTCATACAGAATAAATAGAATCTTATCAAGTCAATACTGCACAATTTGATTTTTGTTTGTTTGTTTACAAAGCATTATGGAGTCTTTTCCAAAGGAAGATGACAATGGAAATAATATATCTACACATACTTCACTTGGCTTACATGCACTATGGGATATTTTGTTCCTTCAGAGACACATTTTGTTGAAGAATCCAGCTAGAGCTATAATTTAGGCAGATCCAGACCAGTAAAAGATGTGGAATATACTGGAACAGCTGATCCTGGGTGGACATTAATGGCGCTGCCTCTGCAAAAAGACAGAGATCATAATCTCCCTCTCCATTTTAGCACATGTTGGAGGAAAGGTGGATAGGATTTACCCTGGCTTGTTCCCAGAAACATAAGAACAGGGGGAAAACATCTTGTGAAAGTTGTGAACGAAATGGTGCACTTTCTTCCAGGATCAATTTTCAAAATAAAATCAGAAACTACAGTTACAAATATTATAAACTTGAAAACATATGCCCCATCTGGGATTGTTCAATGTCACTTGAAGTCCCCGAGTTTTATCCATCTTCCATTTACAGTTTTTTAGTTTTTACAGGGAAAAAACACCCCAAAGATTAAATTTGTCCCACCTGATCTACAGTACTGCTTTTTGCCCCTGAGTTACTTTTTTGTTGCAGCCAAATGTAACATATTGAAACAAAAAGAAAAATTCCATTACTGTTCTTGGTGAACCATGATGACCAGAAGCAGAAGTGATATCCCTATAGATTGGCCTCATTTGTAGGTGCAGCATATTTGAATTCTCAATGGAGTCAGGATATAATAAAAATGTACATTAACCCCTATTGTTAATCTTAAATATAGCCTACCCCTACTGCCAACACTTAGTACACTGGTAGTTCATAAAATTCCTTGACACTTTATCCTAAAACCTATTATCATTTTTGTTATTTTTCTTTCAACCCCTTGAAGTTCAAAACAATTTATAGATGGTTTCATAAAAATTTAACAATTCCTGCCATTTATTAATAGAAAACCATAAATGTTAACAGGTTTCCCTAGTCAGAGGAGATCTGTCTTAAGCCTTAGAAGCTATTGCTTCCTTCTGTTAAATATCTCATTTATCGTATGTATGGGATAGTTCATAGAATTAAGTTTTAATTCCTCTTAAGGATTTGTGGGACATTTGTTTTATGAATACATTTTAAAAACCCAAATCCCAGGGGAAGTGAAGGGGAGAAATCATTTGCGTGAGATGTGCACTCTGCCTTGATGATAAAACATTTTAATGAGTCACTGCGGGACTATATTAATGCTTTTATCTTTCATGCTATATGAAAGCCATGGACTGTATCCTTCAAATTCCCTGATGCATAGGAATGTAGCACATGTCTGACAGAGATTATATGCTGCCTGTTGGTAAGAAAACAGCAGTTTGAGAAACACCATGCAATTAAGTGTTGTACACTGTTTTGCTACAGCGCCCCCCTCATCTCAGAAGTCAGTAGAAGTTAAAAATATATGATATTTATAAATATATCATTAGAAGAGTCAGACTGGTGAAGACTGTGCCCAGAGTTAATGTCGGAGATCATCGTGCTTTGTAGGCTGCCAAGACTGCCAACTGAAGATGCTCCATCATGTGTATGTGTTCATATATACACACAATGGATAAAACAGTTCACAGTGCCTTGGGATTTTGAAGCTCTTTGTTGCAGATGAAGTTAAGCATCATTAGTAAGATCTTGTGTAATTAGTGTCTGAACAAATGTGAAAGTCTAGTGTTAAGTACATTTCAGTAACACACAATGCCAAGATGAATTCTGTTTTCTGGGCCACTATTTTCTTGTTAGAGCAAACATGTCTACATGACAAGGCTGTTGTGTCTGCAGTAGGAAGGGCTCCATTAGATTACTCTAGTAGTGGACAACTACAAGATAGCAGGGCCTTTTCAGTGGTAACAGCCAGGACTTGGAGACAGTTCTTCTTAGTGCCAGCTCTTTTCATTTCCTGAGACATATACTGTGTTAGGGCTTCACACCATTTTATCCCTCCTATGATTTCTGCTTCTGGTTTTCTTATGTACTGTCAGTGGTTTTATATTGTTTTCTCATGCTTTCAGATGAATAGCTCCTCACATTGTTATTATTATTATTATTATTATTATTATTATTATGCTTTTTATATAGCACTGTAGAATTGCACAGCGCTGTACATACAAACAATAAAATAGATAAAGTAAACCTGCCCATGGCGTACAATCTAAGAAATAATAGCATAATACATAACAATACAGGAAAGAGTACAGTAAAGTAAAGCAGGCAACAAAATTTAAAAAATACCAAATAATAGTCAAGCAATGCCTGGGAATGCTTCTCGGAACAGGATGGTCTTCAACGCTTTTTTGAAACTGGTTAAAAAAGTGATGAGCCATGTTCATGAGGGAAGGAGATTCCAGGAGTGAGGGGCAGCAAGTGAAAGGGGATGAATCCATGATGGGGCAGTGGAAATCCTAGGCTGAGACAGCAGATCTTGACTACCAGAATGGAGGGCACATGTGGTAAGGTGGGGAGAAATAAGGTTAGATAAATAAGAAGGGGCCAGCCCATGCAGGGCTTTAAAAGTCAGCAGTAGAAGCTTATACTGAATATGTAAGGGGAAGGGGAGCCAGTGAAGGGATGATAATAGAGGAGAAACATGGTCAAAGCAGCGAGCGGATGCAATAATGCATGCAGCTGAATGCTAGACAGAAATTAAAGGACGGAGGTGAGAGAAAGGAAGCCCTGCCAGAAGGAGGTTGCAGTAATCTAATCATGAGACGACCAGAGCATGGAGCAGAATCTTGGCAGTAGAGGCCAAAAGAAATGGATGGATTTTAGCAATATTGTTGGCTGTGGCCTGGATCTGGGGGATAAACGACAGAGAAGAATAAAAAATGAAACCAAGACTGTGGGCTTCCTGGACCAGTAGAATAGAGATGTCATCAACAGAAAAGGTGTATTGAAGGGCTTAGGTGGAAAGACAAGAAGCTCCAACTTGGACATATTGAGTTTCAAACACCGATGACGCATCCACTGAGAGACAGCTGTAAGACAAGATAAAACTTGCTGTTCAAGCCCCAGAGAAAGGTCAGGGATGGAAAGATACAGCTGAGTGTCATTGGCATACAGATGACGGGGGGGGGGGGGGGAGAACTGATAAGTTTTCCTAGGGACAATGTGTAGAGAGAAAACAAAAGGGGACCCAAAACAGAACCCTGAAGAACTCCAACAGATAAGGGAACAGAGGATAAGGTCTAACCACCCATGACCACTGCAAAAGATCTATATGACAAATAAGATCTAAACCAGTCAAGAACAGAGTCTGAGAACCCAAGGTCAGAAAGTATGTCAACTAGAAGACCGTGAAAAACGGTGTCAAAGGCCGCAGACAAATCAAGAAGAATGAGAACACAGTAAAGGTCATTCACCTTGGCCCATAAAAGATAATACGAGATCTTAGCGAGAGCCATCTCTGTAGAAGGAGAGGATTATTTTCTGTTACCAATACTGATCAGAGATATTACACTGCCAGACCAACCAGTTTCTGTTCATGGACTGCAGTACTATCTTGTCAGTCACCTCAGGCAGTAAAATATCTTGGGGCAACTGTGGCTGTTTCTCCCATGCAGAAACCAGGGAAAAGCCCACCTCAAATTTAATGGAGTGATCAGCCTTCATTACTAGATGTTTGTGTAATTATTAGACATCCAGAGCTAGGGCCATTACTCCCTCACTCATCCATCAATATGGGCTGGGCCAAGATTTAGTACATGTACGGTAGTCCTATTGAAATCAATTTGATATAGTTAATCATGACTGAGTCACATTGTAATACTAAATATGGATCCACATTTATGATTAGAGCTGGATTGGGCTCATGACTTTCTGGATTATACAAAAACTGCATGATGTCTTTGTGTTTTTCTGTTGAAGGCCTCTGAATAGACACTTGCTGATTTGTGAGCTGTTTTAAACATAATTGCACTACAAATACTCTAGTCTTTGCCAGCATGATACACTGTTATATTCTTGTCTCTTTCCAGCTCTTTCTTTTATCTGTAGTGGTACAAACTGTCTTTATTCTGAATAGGGATATCAAGAAGAATCAATGTTCTGGCCACTTGTCCTAGAGATAATCCAAAATAGCCTCCTTTGGAGGCTTGAGCTAAATGTTCTTGTTTGGAACTGAGACAGATATCTAGGAGGTTTCATGTGGAGAGAAAAGACTTTATACCAAGCAGTGGATATGAGTCAGAAGCAAAGTACTGGAAAGTTTGTTTGTTTTTTAAAGGATGGAAAAATGAGAGAGCATTAGAATAAAGGGCAATGATGTAGGACACTGACTGACAACTCTAGGAGGCTGTGGTGAAAAAAGAAGACTATTGTAAACACAAAAAGAAAGCACAAGCAACATAGACATTTGTACAGATGGATGAAATTAGCTTCCTCAGTTGTTTCAGTGTTCCAGAATCCACTTTGTCCCTGGACAAAGGAATATCACTCCCAGAGGGAGGTACTCTTGGCTTTCTGTTTATTTGTAAATACAAGGGTGTGCCCATCAGTGAAAGGATTATGCAAATTATGATCTTGATCAATCTCTCTGTGGTTATGTGTTCTTGTGCTGTCCCATGCAGATCCCCAGATATGGTCCCAATGCTTCTTATATGGCATGACCATTTCCCTGTGCTGGAGGCGCATTTAGGGTTACAAGCCTCAGACAGTCCCTTTATATCAACTTCATATCAGAAAGGAGTGAGGGGTGAAAGGAGGGTGAATCTTGGGGTAACAACACTGTGCATTTGACTTTTGTAGTGCACATTAATATATGCAAAATGGTCACTGAAGGCAAACAGGTGCTCAGTCAAAAATAGTTTATCCTTACTCACAAGCCTTCTTTAGGCAGTCACAAAAAGGGTTAAAATCAACCCATAGGTACTAGCACCTCCCTCTTCACTGACCCTTTCCACATATGGGGAGCATGGAAAGAATAGGACCACATACTGAGGACCATGTGTCATTGGAACCCTTGTCTTATGTGTCAAAATTGCCCTTTAGCATTTCTGCATCTATAATCCAGTAGGATTTGAAGTCGCTGTATTGGGGGCAACATTAAGTACTACAGGCTAACACAATAGTGTAAGTATTTTAGATATCTCCATGAATGCTGATGTGCGTCATTACCATAAACCCATCTTGTAAACATGCTGCACTTTTCATCCAGCACAATGCATTAAGCCAGCATGATCACATAATCTTTTTTAAGGACATTCTGCTCTTTTGAGCAATTACACTGTTCAAAAAAAAAAACCCCCCCCCCCCCCCAGGAGCTTCCATCTCTGACAAAAAAAAATCTTTAAAACTACAATGGAATTGAAACAAAAGGGGATTATTTCCTATTAACTTGGCTACATTGTTTCTTACATTAAGGCTGCATCCTACAGTTAGCAAATGGGGCAGTGACATCAGGCTCTCCAGACTACAAGCTTATTACTGTGAGTGTGTACATTTGCACCGTTGCTCTCAACTCAAGAGTGAATAGGCAGCTCAGAGGCAGAGAAGAGAAATGTTACATTTTTAGAATACAGCTACCAGAATTCCCTAGCCAGGATTGTCAGCATCCACATGATATAGAGGAACTGGTTACTATGGTCCATTTCCTTCTCCCCTTCCTCCGCCCAAAATGTCTCTGGAAAAAACATTAACAAGATGGGAAAATCTTAAAACCAGCATGGATATCTGTCTCTGCCCTATCACTTGGGCTGGGGATAGACCTCTGTGTTACTGAAAGAAGGGAGGAGTCAGTGCTGGATTTCCTCATTTCTGATCCTTTGATTATTGTTTCTGTCTAATAGTTTAGAATTATAGACTCATGGGGGATTATCACACCCAAGGCTTACCATGCTTAAATCATTGGCAAAATGCTCCAGAAGCACAGAGGTGTGATAGCCGGTCACGCTTCTGAAGCGTCATTGAAACATCCCCTCTCCTCCTATCAGCAAAGCTTTCATGGAGCAGCCATTTCATCATAACAAAACTTCCCGTTATTGAAGAAATGGCTGCTTCTTTGTCGACAGTAGAGGAGAGGGGACGCTTCAGTAATGCTTCAGAAGTGCGACATGCTATCACACCTCTGTGCTTCTGGAGCATTTTGCTGGTAATTTAAGCACAGTAAGCCTCAGATATGATAATCCCCATAGAGCTGCATGAGACAGTAAAGGCCATCTAAAACAACCCTCTGTGAAACAGAAACACACAACTAAAGCATTCCCAAAAGGTAGCAAGCTGATCACTGTTTTAAAACCTCCAAAGGAGAATCCACCACCCACAGAGGCAATCTGTCTCACTCTTGAAGAGTTTGTACAGACCAGAAGTTCCACCTAAACACTAAGACGTTCTTGTCTAGTGATTTGTGTCCTAGTCTCCTACAGCAGCAGAAAACAAATTTGTTCCAGCTCCTCTATGAAATCCCTTCAGTATTTAAATGTGGTGACTTGTTTGCACTCTTTAAATGCCTCAAGGGCTGCCACTGAGAGGGGGGTGCTGGCTTGTTCTCCACTGCCTCAGGGGGTAGGACTAGGTCTAATGATTTTAAGTTACAGGGGACTAGATTTTGATTGACATTTAGAAGGAACTTCTTGACAGTAAGAGTGTTTTAGCAATGGAACCCACAAATATGTCCAAATGCCAGGGGTTTATTTGGGTTTTTATATGTATACGCATCAGAGAATCCAGAAGAGTTGCAGATCCCCACTGAATGGACCCAAGCTTCTCTCTGTTTAATGTATAAAAACATCCTGGGGCCAAATATAACATAATAAAATTTCACATATTTGCTCCCTGTGTCTTCTTAGCAGTATCTAATAAATGAAGGTGTATGACATGACCCACAGTTAGGCAAAGAGAGAAGTGACCACTCAGCCCCTGGCCAGTCGCTTTTCTTAAAGGACTGAACTTTGTGTGCTATACAACCTGCCCTACATATCCTAAACCAGGGTGGGCAAAGTGTAATTCATGGTCCACCCAGGGATCCATTTTTTTCCTGCAAAAATAAAAAAGTCAAAGTTTTTGTCCCTAAATGCCGTCTAGGACACCTGGGGGCATTTTGCCATGTTTTGGGTGCACCCAGGCCCATTTTAGGTCCAGGAAAGGCCTTCAAAAAACACAACAGCAAGCACTTCCTATTGTTTTAAAAAAAGCTCCTCTTGGGTCTAAAACAACCCATGGAGGACTGAAAACATGGTGAAAATGGGGGGGGGGGGGAGATTTGCAGGTAAAAAAGATCAATGTTTTGCAGGTATTGCAGTGGGGAAGGTCTAGCCCTCCATGGTCTTCTATGGGGCTAATGCAGCCACTTTTCATTTCCAGCAAATGGCCATCCCTGCCCTAAACCATCTTTCCACCCTCAAATGGGGCAAAGTATTTTATCCCAATTGTTGGTATGGAAGTAAATTTCAACAGTTGGGTTCTATACATCAAATGGAAGGGGGATGCTATTTTTCCTCTTTGCCTCAGAGAGCCAGATGTATGGGGACAGATTTGATTCCTTTACATGCTATTTGTATCTTAAACTACAAATACAGCCTCTCCTTTCCATTTTGCCATAAAGAACACACACTCTTCTGCTCTTTACAAAAAGCACAGTGGACTGCCACAGCCCTGAAAATATGGAAAGTGACAAGTGTTGGTAGGCTGTAAAGGCTGTACATCAAAACAACAAAGCTGCTACATGTCACATTTTAATATGCCAAAATAATAACCAAATGAGATGCAAAGGCAATTAAGAAATAAATAAATAAAAGACTGTTACCATGGAGACATCAGCAATATCCTTGAGTGTCAGGAAACACAATTAATTTGCAGGATGGCTTTCAAACACTTTTTATTTCCAGCACTGTAATTTTTGTATGTGAGAGAGCTGCTGTCTTTTTGTGAAGTCAGTGAAGTGTTTTCCTGAAATAATTATTTTAGCTTTTTACTGTGTGTCGATCTTGTACGTTTCATTTCATGATCAGGAATGGGGAAAATCCCCTGAAATGTTGTCAGTTGATATTTTCAAGTAACTTGGCTTAGCTTTGATTGCTTTATATGGGAGACAATATTAGTATGGCTTCTTTAAATGGAGGAGCATTTCTTAGAAATATGACCCAGTTTTGAATTTGTTTTGATCTTTCCTTTTACATACATGTCAGATTCCTCAGTTATGTACTTTATTTTTCTACTACGCCAATTTATTCTACAGAAGAGAAAATCCATGTTCTGACTGTTGTCTAAGCATTTTGCATATTACTTTGCTCTACCATCAGTCTACAATCGAAGTGAAATGATGTGAAGGGGAAGTGGAAACAGCAACAGGCAAAGGTTACTCAGAAATATAATTAGCACCCATGTACTAAAACAGTGTGCTCTTGTGTGCATTCTGACACACTCATTCCCACTGTAAGTACCCACTGTAAGCGTTTCCTAGCATATTATTGTTCATTTATAATAGCAAAAGCTGAGGTATCTCTCCTAATTTGGTGTTGGGCAAAGAAGAGCCTCCTGAGGACACAGGTAGCTCTAAATTATATGTTTGCAGAGCATAATGCCTCCTGATTTCCTTCTCTCACCTCCCCTGAAGGTTGAACTGTCTCTCATGGAAGCCTCCAGAAATTCAGCTTTTATATCACTTGCAGACCGCCCCACCGATTATTCAAAACCAGAAAATACTGATTATTCAAAACCAGAACCAGAATTGGCTGGGCAAGTGTGAGTTTAAGGGAGATTTTTTGGTCATTTTTGACAGTCTAAGAATATGTTCTTCACACTTGTCCCCTGGACTTATCACAATTGTCCAACCCTATCCTAATTAGTTACAACATCAGAGGAAGGTTTTCTTTAGAAACTGTTCCATGTTGCACAGGTAATACACAGTTAAGACAGAGTTGTCAGCTACTGTTTCTTCTGCAAACCCTTGCACAGTGTGCCTGCTCTTCTCTCATAGCATTTCTGATTCTGATCCTGCTTTGCTGAATGTGAAGAGAGATGCGCATCTTCAGTGACGCCAATTCATACCAACTCATGCAATGCACTTCTAAATCCAACGTGCAGAAGGATCTCCTTTCCTGGACAGTGTTCTTGGTTGCATGTGTCAGCCTTCCACAAGGCATGATCAACATTAGAAGGAAATGGTGGTACATGTAATCCTACACATCTGGATGACACTGCATTGATGTCATGCTATAGATTTACAATCCTTGAGTGGTTTCAAGTTCTGTTCTAGATCGCTCAGAGAGGAAATTATGTTGAACCTTCTACATTAGGAATGCTAGCAAAATCCACCATGGAATCTGCTAGCATTGGATTTTACCTATGCCCAAGGTGCACCATTCTTATGGTGTTGGATAGCTGTATCTCAAGAGAATCAATGATTTTTTTCTATTACGCCACTAATCTATGTTGTGGAAGAGAAAATGCTCATATCATTATTTAAGCATTTTACATATTTGTTTTTCCATGCTTGTGGTGGGGTTTCTCCCAGCCACACCAGAACAGATTAAAGGTACCCAGATTAAGGCTGTGCAAATGAAACAAGGGTCTCTATTTATTGAAAAGAATGCATTTCTGTCTCACATTCTGACAAATCAGACTCTGAACAGAATGAGAGCCCTCAACTTGTGGCTTCTATACTTGAATATAGTTTCTCAAAAGTTGTCAAATTACTCCTGAAAAGTTCATGTGCTGGTAAATTTCATGTCCATCAGGCTAACATTTCTGGAAGATGTTTTGGTATTCATTCAGGCCAAGTGTCCAGCTGGTCATCTACAGCTTCTTTTCATGTAAGAAACACAGACCCCATTCCTTGGTACCAGGAGGGTAGAATGAGATATGCTGGGCGAAACCTTTGCTTGAGCATCACCATCTTGGGATATGTCGCCTTATAAGACATACTGGACACCTTCAGTGAGACCTGTACAAGGTTTAAATAAGCCTGCATGATGCTGCCTGATCTCTTTTGCTGCCAGAGATTCTGCACCCACCTTGCCACTTAGGCCATTTGAGTTTCCTTAAACATTTGCTGGTCACCTTTGTGGGGCTTCATCTGCTTCTGGCAGATACTTTTTTAAAAAACATTCCCTGGTTAATCCATTCGAAATCCAATGAATCCATTCTGAAGATAGCCATGTTTTATAATTTAGCATGTTCTACCAGATGTAAGCTCATCAAACCACATTGTGGTATGTCTCAGTTCCAGTAAATGCTGTGCACTCTACGTGCAGCTGTCTTTGGAAACTGTTCAGAAACTTCAGCAGGTTCAAGACACTGCTGCTAGAATGCTAATCTGTACCAGTTATAGGGAACATATAACTCCCTTCCTTGTTCAAACAGCTTCACTGGCTACCAGTTCATTTCCAGGCACAATTCCAAGTTCTGGTCATGACCTATAAAGCCTTATACAGCTTAGGTCAAGACAATTTGAGAGACTGCATCTCTGCATATGAACCTGCCAGAGCCTTAAGTTCTTTCTCTTAGTCCCCTCAACCATCACAGGTTCACTTGGTGAGGACATAGGCGATGGCTTGCTCAGTGGCTGTTCCCACACTTTGGAACTCCCTTCTACAGGAAGTTAGGCTGACCTCCTTTCTGCTTTCCTTTTGCCGGCAAGCAAAAACATGTTCATTTAGGCAGGCTTTTAAATATATAATCATGACAGGGTGGCTTTTATATGGGGTGTGTGTTCTAGTTATTTTTTTAACTTTTGTATATTTCTATGTTAATTTTATACTGTTTTATCTAGATACTTTTAATTGTTTTTTTTTAAATCTTATTGTAAAATGTTTTTTATCTTGTAAGCCATGTTGGGTGACTTTCTGGGAGCATACAAATGAAATAAACAAAGAAGTAATAGTACTATGTCACAACTGGTAGGGATTAAAGTGAATGAGATGAGACTAGTACATTAAGGCCTTTATCACATGGTGCCATGCCCTGTGTAGAAGCTGCAGACTCAGAGGAAGAAGCAGAGGAACCCAGCCTTGAGCCTGGCACCACTTCCTCAGTGTCTGTGCCAGCAGAGACTGCTGCAATGAGGACAGGCAGGACCCTGACACCAGTGCAGCAGCTTGGGCATTGAGGAGAATGAGGAGGCAGACTTACCTGTGCCTTTGTTCAGCCAGTGGAGGTCAGAAAGAGAGAATGTGTGGTGTTCCCAAAGAATTTATGAGAAACGCCAAGCAATCAGTGATCAGCTGCATGAGTGAGAACTAGAGATAAAAGCCTGGAAAGAACAGCAGGACTTTGTCAGAGGTTAACCGACATTTCTGAAGAAAGTACACTTGCTTTGAACTCTTGTGTTGCCTGACTCTCTGGACTAGACCTTTGGACTTTTGACTAATAATAATAATAATAATAATAATAATAATAATAATAATAATAATAATAATAATAATAATAATAATAGGATTATTTATATGCTGCCCAATCACTGGGAATCCGAGCGGCTTGCAACAGAGGGGATAACTGACGGTTCCCTGCCCTCAGGCTTACAATCTAAAAAGACATGACACAAAAGGAGAAGGAAAAGGGGAGGGGAGGAGGGGATCAGGTCCAGCATTCTTCTTTTCCTCTGAGGCCTGGACCAAGGCAGATGGACTGGAGGGAGGGCTCTTCTTCTTCAGGCTATCCCTGGTGGAGCTGGGCCTGCCTGGTCAACTCCCTTGCAGGCCAGAAGATGACAGTTATGGAGGGAGGAGTCTCTTCTTCCAGGCTAGCCCTGATAGAGCTGGGCCTGCCTGGTCAACTCCTTCATAGTCCGGAAGATGACAGTTATGGAGGGAGGAGTCTCTTCTTCCAGGCTAGCCCTGATGCAGCTGGGCCTGCCTGGTCAACTCCTTCATAGGCCGGAAGACTTATGATTCTGCTTGCTTCAACCCTGAACTCTCAGACTGACTGATGACCCTGCTATTCTGAACTCTTGGTATGCTCTCATTTCTTGAACATCTGACACTCTAATTTGGCTTGTTTTTGACACTGTGTTGTGCAAGGTTGATGTGCCTCTGCAAATGCTTAATCCATTGACTGTGGTTGTTCACTGAGGCCTCAAGGTGTGTGATCCTCTGCACCAGTTGCCCTTAAAAGGCCTCTTGCTGGTCAAGATTTTGCTGGACTGTAAGAGAGGAAACAATAATGGAGGACACTGGGATATTTTGGTGCTGTTCTTTTGTGTACTTCTTGATTTAGTTATAGGATAGGACTGAGTTATGTGAGAATCATAGAATCATAGAGTTGGAAGAGACCGCAAGGGCCATCCAGTCCAACCCCCTGCCATGCAGGAAATCTAAATCAAAGCACCCCCAACATATGGCCATCCAGCCTCTGTTTAAAGACCTCCAAGGAGGGAGATTCCACCACACTCCAAGGGAGTGTGTTCCGCTGTCGGACAGCCCTTACTGTCAGGAAGTTCTTCCTAATGTTGAGGTGGGATCTCTTTTCCTGTAGCTTGCATCCATTCTTCCGGGTCCTAGTCTCTGGAGCAGCAGAAAACAAGCTTGCTCCCTCCTCAATATGACATCCCTTCAAATATTTAAACAGGGCTCTTAACCTTCTCTTCTCCAGGTTAAACATCCCCAGCTCCCTAAGTTGTTCCTCATAGGGCATGGCTTCCAGACCCTTCACCATTTTAGTTGCTATCCTTTGGACATGCTCCAGTTTCTCCACATCCTTTTTAAATTGTGGTACCCAGAACTGGACACAATAGTCCAGGTGGGGCCTGACCAAAGCAGAATATAATGGCACTATTACTTTCCTTGATCTAGATACTATACTTTTATTGATGCAGCCTAAAATTGCATTGGCCTTTTTAACTGCTGTGTTGCACTGTTGACTCATGTTCAACTTGTGGAGACTCACAAAAGAATTGTTGTTACTTAATTTCTGTCCTGATAGATTGCTGGTAGGAAAGCATTCTATCCATCAGTGACCAGAAGGCCACTGGGATGGTGGCTCCTTAAATAAAAACCCCTCTGTTTGTGTGCCCTGCAGCCTAAAGGAAGCTTGCATAGTAATATATGAAAAATACATGTGGCATATAATTCCTCATTCAGAAAGTGCCATACATCAATATTCCCAAGGACACCAAGGGGTTGGTTATGGAGCACATGGGATTGTTGCAAGTACTCTGGTTGATACTACAACACTGAAGAAGGGACATTTTTATTGCGGAATTACAGTTCCATTATACACCACCAGCTGTGCGCTCATGGAATCCAACCAGCCATTGTACCAGCACAGGTTCAGAGAATACTACTTTCTGCGACTGGAGGAAGGAAGCTGAGATCACGAACATACAGCATATCGCAACAACACATTCAAAAAACAATGGCGACCAGGGAGCCCAGGAAGAAGATGCAAAGCAGAGGTGTGGGATGGTGCCAGTCTAAGATTACTGGTTTGTAATACATCTGGGGAGGCTGGAAGATCCAGGCAGGGCTTCATGCAAGTCATAGAAATATGGATAAATTTTGAGGGAATAGCTAGGGAAATGAAAAAGTGGGGCCATTCCAGAACAGCAGTGGAGAGTAGGTCAAAAGTGAAAGCAATGAGGCTAGAATATAAACACGTGGCAGTATATAACCATATGAATGGTAGGGAGCCAGTTACATGCCCCTACTATTGAGAGCTGCATGATATGCTGCATGTGGATGCCAGCATTACACCAAAGTGAGTTTACAGGAGCCTGAACTTTCACTGGCTCAGAAACGCATGACACAGTATGGGAAGCTGTCAAGTGGGTGAAAGGTATGAACATGAGGCTACTGTGCAACAACAGACTACAGTCAAATAGTGGGTCTTTCTACATTAGGTAAGGCCGCCGCAAAGGTTGGTTGAAGAAAGCATGTTGTCCTGTTGCACATAGTTGTACGATTAACCATAACACATTGCTGCGGACATTTAAAAAGCACGATCACAATGTTTATTATCTGCAGTTACACTTCCTGTTACTGACTATTGGAGGGGGGGTTGAATATTGAATTGCCTTTTGTAATGGTCCCTACACAGGTTCATCCATGAGCAATGACAGTGGAAAGGGAGGAACAGAAATCTGAAGGCATTCTTGCAGGGGTACAGTCAAGCATACCTGCTGCTGATACTGCAGCTTTGGACACCACAAGTAAGGCTGGCATGTGCTTAGGGTTGTAGAAACAAGTTTGTGGTTGGAAACAAGGACAATTTGGTATTTCAGATTTGGAGCTGGTAAATAATCCCATTTTACTGTCTGACCAAACAGTGCACAAGGCCAAAGTAAGTTATGCTCAGTTGCAAAGTGGTACATTTGCACCCTACATTTCATGTTTCTTGACTGGTTCTGAAGTGGTCTTCTCAAATATATGCATGCAAAACCTACTACAAATATGTGAAATTCTTTACCTCATGCTCTGCTGTACAGGACTACAACATGAGGATTCTGATGTCCCAGTTCTGCAGAGGTCCCAGCCAGCAGGAACATGATTGAAGGTAATTACAAGAAAGTGCCCATGAACACATAGTGGTTGTAGTTATTCAATGCCATGGAAGTACTTCGGTGGTTCCTAGTACACCCTATTGGAAATTGTGGGTTATAGGTATGCCAGTTGTGGGTTATAGGTATGCCAGTTCCGCATCAATGTTCTGCTGCACAGCAGGTGAGGCCTCCGCAAAGTGGCTATTTCGGACAGGGTTGCCCAAGTCATTCTAAAGTTCCAAAGCCACATATTGTCAACCCAAAGACTAAGGACCTCTGTTGTTCACTAAAGTTCACTAAAGTTGCTGGACACTAAGTCTAACCCACCATGGTCTAAGTGTGGAACTAACTCCAAATCAAGCAAGGACAGCATCTTCTGTCTCTAAAAATATTTCCGAGCAGGAAGCCATACCCAAACTTTGTTTACCCAGATATTGGGAAACTGTGCCACCTAACATGTCGATATCATTCCCTCTGTAAAAATTCCCTCATCAGCCGGACCATAATTGTGAATAAGAGCATGAAATCCATGACTATAAGTTACAAAAATAACAGACATGAAATGGTAATGTCTGACAATGAAGGAAAAGAAATGGTGAGAACATGACACATCACATCAAATCACACTATCAAAGCATTGTGAGATTGCACCCACCAATCAAAGCGTTTACACAGTACAGCATTTGTCAATATGATATTATGAAGTCTCGTAAGGAGCTCAGCCTGCGAGCTCATACACGCATGTGCAAAATGATGTGAATGGCATAGGCAGTACCCATTTTTGTACAGAAATGCAAGCTAGCACTACTGCACCGTTTCATTATGGTATTTCAGCAAGTGTGTGATATCAACTGATCAAAAAGTGGCGACTTTCCATCTTTTCTAAGAATGCTAGTCCAACAGTTTATTTCTGCTATCATTGATAAAGGCCTAAAAGGGGTTGGAAATATGGGCATAGGAGGAGGGGGGATGTCATGGAACTGGAAGAGTCATCTCATTTTATGTTAATAAAAATAATAATATAGTTTATTTATATCTCCCGCCTCTCCCACAGATCGAGGCGGGATTACAACCTTAAAAGACAATGAGTACAATTTACAATCAATACAACAATAAAATACTAACACTGATTTTACCAAGAATTCCTGTTCTCTAAAAATTACAGTTCATCCATTAGCCAACAATCAGAGTCAAGGAAGAGCAGTCGTCATAACCTTTTATATGGAATTCAGTGGATAAGCCCACCGGAAGAGATCCGTTTTGAGTGCCTTCTTAAAGGCCTCTAAGGCAGTAATGAGACAGATCTCTTCCGGTAGGTCATTCCATAATCTTGGGGCCGCGGCAGTTAATGCCTTATGTGAAGTTGTCATTAACCTGGTATTATAATATTCTAGTAAGAACTTCCCAGATGTTCTAAGAGTGCGGGGCGGATTATGTAGGGGGAAATGTAAGTAACTCGGGCCCGAGCCATGTAGGGCTTTAAAGGTAATAACCAAAACCTTGTATTGCACCCGGAAGCTAATTGGCAGCCAGTGAAGAGATTTCAGTATTGGTGTTATATGGTCAAACCTAGATGTTCCAGTGACCAATCTGGCTGCTGCATTTTGAACCAATTGAAGCTTCTGAATTTGGTACAAGGGTAGCCCCAAGTAGAGTGCATTGCAGAAATCTAACCGAGAGATTACCAGTGTAAGTACTACTGCTTCAAGGTTAAAGTTGTAGTCTGTTACAATCCCAATCAGGATATCCAGCTCTTATATTGAATCAGTGCTTGATGGCACTTTCCAACAGTAGCCAATGGTGAGAGATCAGTGTTTCAATTCAATGGCATCTAAAAGTCTTCATGATTCTTTCACAAAAGAATTGTTTACATGAATTAATAGATTTGTGCCTAGTGTCAACAGTGTCTGTTACAGCTTTTCTTATAGCCTCTTCAATAGCTGATAAGACAAACTTGGTTGTGAGTTTGGTTATAAGTAAGGTAAAGATATTATTGGAACTGCATAAGGATTCAGTGACTTACAGTTTTATCATAAGCTTGCTTACTTAGAAATAAGCCATACATTTCCAAGCAAAACATGTCTCTAAACTATGCTTGCCAACTAAAGCCACATTCTCCCAAAATTCTGCATTGTTTCTAAAATATCCCTTGGCAATCAAGCTGAAATAGCAAGGTTTTCAGTAAGTAGTTCTGGGATAAGTGTTCATAATGACCTCTTTCTTGAAAGATAAATGGCTTTCCTGTACACAGTGCATAGGTGGTCCCATGACACTTTGGAAAGCACTTGCACTAGAAATGAAATACCAGAGCAAACCCAAGAAAAGCAGTTACCAGGGGACATGATATCCAACATAACAGCTCCTGAAAGAAAGCAAATGTCAACAGTAAAGATAACCACTTTATAAAAAGGAGTCTAGCAGATGTCTTTGTATGGGAGGCTTTTAAGCTCTGCTTCACACATGATTTCTGCCCAGCATGTCCAAGGATACTTTGACCTAGGAAAAATAATTTCGTAAGTCCCTTTTCAAGACAATTGTACAATACTCTGCTCACATCTAATGAAGAAGGGATGGTCATGTTGCAACCCCTTTGCTTTAAAAAATATAGACTATCTTGATAAATAAAATGATGATGTCCCTATAACAACCGGGCACTGAATAAAAAGTCATGGTGTTCTTTGTTTACTTGTGTAGAAATACCATTAGATGCCTGTAGAACCTAAATTTTAATACAGGTTGAGTTTTCCTTATCCAGAATTCCAAAATTCAAATTATTCTAAAATCCAAAAATGACCAAATGGGTGGTTGGGATTGTGACACCTTTGCTTTCTCATGGTTAAGTGTACAAAACTTTGTTTCATCTACAAAACTATTTCAAAATATTGTGTATAAAATAACCTTCAGGTTATGTTTATAAGGTGTATATGAAATATAAATGAATTTCATATTTAGACCTGGTTCCCATCTCTAAGATATCTCATTAAGTACAGTATATGCAAATATTCCAAAATCCAAAAAACTCAAAAATCCAAAACTAAATTACATACACGTGAAATAAAACAATTAGGCCAGATGAACCTTGCATAAGTGAACAAAAACATTCTCCATCTTAACTTCTACCACCCTGACTTTGGAGGGAGAGATGAAGCAGGCACAGCTCCACCACGTCCATGCCCAGAGGCAGATGAAAAGCCCTCCCCCCTCCATATTAACTGCAATAACCATGGCCTTGGAGGGACAGAAGAAGAGGCAGGCACAGATCCACCATGCCTAACGCCAGAAGCAGATGGAGGACCCGCCCTCCATTCCAACTGCCACTGTCTTGGCCTTTGAGGGAGAGAAGAACTGGCAGTATGTGCTGGACTTGATCCCCTTCCCCACTGCCATTCCCTTCTCCTTTTACGTCATGTCTTTTTAGATTGTAAACCTGAGAGCAGGGAACTGTCAAATTAGCAGTCCATAAACTGCTGTGAGAGTCTTTGTTGCTGAAGAGTGAGGTATAAATACTCTAAATAAATCATGGGTTTTCTTAATTTCTTTTTTTATTTCTTTATTAGTTAAAATAACAAATTTTTCCATATAAAGAAAAAAACTTATAACATGTTACACACAAACATTGAAATAAACCATTCTTAAGCTCAATCTTATCCGTTACAATTAGAAACTATCATTATCATATACAAAATATTACCTCATCTACAAAAACCAAAACATACAGACAAACAAGCAAAAGAGAAATGAGAGAAAAGAAAAGAAATAATAATAATAATAATAATAATAATAACAACAACAAGAAGAGAGGGGGGGGGGGAGAAAAGAAAAAAGAAGGAAAAAAAGGAATAAAAGAAGAAGAAAAGAGGGGGAAAAAGATTAAAATAAAGACTTCCCAAACCTGCAATCCTGGGAGATTTTCTCTGCTTATCTGTATATTATATACATGTTTTGTTATCTTCTGTAAAAAGCACATCTCATAATCAGCTTTATTCCCTCAGAGGGGGTTTTATAAAGAAGAGGTTGGAAAGTAAAATTTCCATAATTTTCTATTTATATATCCAAATAAATAATTTCACCTGACTTTGGATTTCTGAGCTCTTGTCTGTTACCATTTTGCTCTGAGCAAAGCTTAAGTACATAAACACCTCTAGAGTCAATTTCTATTATTGAATCACAAAAGAAAAAGGAAAAAGAAAGGGACTTAGAGATCAGGACTTTGGTAATCCCTTCTATCTTTCTATATTTCTGTACTTCCTGATCCTCACAATTTTAGTCCTATTTTGAAGAGGACTTTTGAATCCAAAATTTTTCCAGAAATCTCAGAACGGGGTTCCATTCTTCTTCAAATTTTCCTAAAGAGTCAAATTTAAGTAAATAAGTTAATTTATCCAATTCTAATAAATCATATATTTTCCAAATCCAGTCCATTATCGATGGGGTATGTTCTCCTTTCCAATATTTGGCATAAGCCAACCTAGCTGCCGTTAGCATATAGACCAAAATTTTCCAGAATTTCCTTTCTAATTCTTGTTCAAACATCCCTAATAGGAAAGTTTTTGGTCTACTTTCCCTTGTTTGTATAATCTCTTCAATCGTTTCTTGGATTACTTTCCAATATTGTTTTGCCTTTGGACACATCCACCACATATGAATTAAAGAGCCTTTATTCTTCCCACATTTCCAACATTGATCATCAGAGCTCTTAAACATATGAGCAATTTTCACCGGGGTCATATACCACCTATGTTGCATCTTATGGAATTGTTCCCTAAGATCAGTATTTATGGTATATTTTAGATGTTTTTTAACATCTTTCCCAGTCATCTAGTGGAATACTTTCCCCACAGTCGTTTGCCCATTTTATCATGCAATCCTTTATTGTTTCTGGCTCCATTTCTATATGGAGTAAAGCTTTATACAATTTGGAAATAACTTTATTATTTTCCTTAAGTAGAATTTTTCCTATTTCCGTTTCCTCTGTTTCTATTCCGTAAATTCTCATATCCATTTTATATCTTTCCTTCATTTGTATATAGGAATACCAATAATAATTATATCCCTCCTCCAACCACTCTTCTGGTGTTTTTAGTCTATAAGATCTGTCCTGATTTTTCTTCAAAATATCCTTATAAGTAACCCAACCATTTGCTTTAATTTCTTCTCTACGGAAAAAAGCCTCATTTGAGGAAATATATAGTGGAATTTTCCTACTTATAAATGGTTTATATTTTAACCAAATCCTGCATAAGGTTCTTCTCACATAGTGAAGAGGAGGAGAAAGAGGTGGGAGGAAGAAAAGAAAGAAGAGGAAGCAGCGGCAGCAGGAGGACAAGGTGGGAGGAAGAGGAGGAGGAAGCAGCAGTGGCAACTCCCTGCCACCAGCTGCAAGCCCACTGCCATCGGTGAGAGTTCGGAGAGAGGGAGGCAGAGAGAGAGGAAGGACGAGGGCTGGTGGAAGAGGAGGAAGAGGATGTGGAAGGAAGAGGAGAGGAGGAGCAAGAGGAAGAGGAAAAGGCAGGAGGAAGAGGAGGAAGCAGCAGCAGTGTCCACACCCACCTGCCAGCCAGCCACAGGTGAGAGCCAAAACAAAGGGAGGAAGGAATGAAGG
>NC_056522.1:282010841-282015442 GCF_019175285.1 Sceloporus undulatus | reverse complement strand
ATGGATGGATGGATGGATGGATGGATGGATGGATGGATGGATGGATGGATGAGGGCTGATGAAGTCCCATTGTCCCCAATGGTGGCATAGCCACACCACCATTAGGGACAATGGAACATGAGCATCTGTGGATTTAGGTGTTGGGAGGGGGGGATTAGAATACTGAGGGCCAACTGTATATTTTATGTGTTTTATATGTTTTTATACACTTAATAAAATTTATCAAATGAACAAAAGTTGCAGGCAACTTGAAGGAACATAGACACAGACACAAGCATCACTTAACTAATGTAGAATAAATACTTTGTAGGTGAGCAGGGGAGAGTATTGCTCTCAGATTACAAGTTTTCATAACCACCAGCCAACATAGCCACTGGCCATACTAGCTGGGTCTTGTTTCTGAGAGTTTTAAACTTTGCAGACACTTCTTCCATATCAGTGGGCTAGCCATCCACTGATTGGAGCATCCACAGATCATTCCACCCCATTATTGTCGATGACAGCATGACCATTGTCAATAATGGTACTTGAGGTCTCACCCTTTTTAATATCCACCGAATGGTCCAGAACGGAACCCCTGATATAGTGGGCCAACTGTATTAGTAAAAACATCCTGCACAATAATAGCAATGGCAAAATTAAAGAATTCATCTCTAGAGTACCTTTATTATGAGAATTTAATACAGTGGTGTTAAATTTCCCTTTTTAAAAAAAGCCAATGAAGAGTGCAGCCCTGTCCATGTTTTATCAGATGTACAGTTGAGTTCAATGGGGATTATTCCTGGGTAAGTAGATATAGAATGAATTGCTTTGTGCAAGAAAAAGTTGTTGTGTGCCTTCAAGTCATAGAAAAAAAATATCCACTCCTGTTTATTGCAAATAGAGCCAATACAGCCAATACAGGTTGAGCCTTCCTTATCTGAAATGTTTTGGATCAGAAATGTTTTGAGTTTTGCATTTTTACAGTTATACCTGTATTTATACATACATACATAATAAGATATCTTAGAAATAGGACCCAGGTCTAAACAGAAAATGCATTTATATTTCATATATGCCTTATATAAATAGCCTGGAGATAACTGTATACAATATTTTTAATTATTTTGCACATCAAACAAAGTTTGTATACATTTTTGTATACAGATAGCAAAGGTGTCATTATCTCAATCACCCATGAAAACAGTTTTGGGTTATAGGATATTGTCAATTTCAGAATTCTGGATAAGGGAGACTCAAGCTGTATTGACAATAACTGTTCAAGGGATTCTTTAGCAGATATTTGTATGAGATGTGGGCCTCTCAGTCTGTGGCCCTCTCAGTCTTTGTATGTACTGCTTTATTTATGCAAAGTTAAAATGCCTATGCAGGCTGAGATAATAAAAGAACAGGTCCAGGGCAGAATAACAAATAAAAACTCAAAAGGTCAGGCAGGTGTAAAACTAGACAATATGGCACCTAATTTATTTTGCTGTTTCTAGCATTCATTAAAGTGGGTCTGGTATTTTTTTAATTTCTTTTTAATGCTGAGTTTCATCTGAAATGGGGCATATGTGAAGGGATGATGTTATTTATTTAGTGCTTTGTCACCATATACATCTATATTACTTTCCATGATTAAACCAGCCCCTGCAAGACAATTATATAGATATAAAGAACAGATCACTGGGCCTGAAGCAGTATATCCCTAAGACCATTTTGCTTTGCAGGTTATGATTCCTAAATCTGATCACATGATTGTTACATGCAAATGGAGCCCTAATCCACATTCCAGAAGCTTTTGAATCTGTTCCAGCTTAGTGTAGCCACAATATTTGTCTGCATTTAAAATCAGAGCAGAATATATTGTGTGGGCTACAGACATTGAAAGCACATACCAGAATTGGGGGGGCGGGGGGGGAGCAAGTTCCAAAAGTAGTAGCAAGTGTCAATGGCTGGAGGATTCTGGAAATTAGAGGCACGGTACAGACCAGCCTTTTGCACCATGCTGGCACTGATTTTAGAGTTAGGGAGCGTGCACCAACCGCATGCTCCTAACCCTAGTACGTGTGGGGCTGCTATGATTTCATGGCCCCACCCACACATCACACGTGTCGGTGACATCACAGTTGTGCAGCGTCCAAATGGTGCTTAGAAGCAGCTCCTGTTTTGCTGCACAGGGGTACTGCACCATTTGGTTGCTGCAGTAACACTGCACAGCAAAGAGAGGTGGCCCCAGCCCGCCTTTTTCAGGCGGTATGTACTGCACCATTTCCAAGCTGAAGTGTAGCCTATCCTAAACAAGATCATTTTTAAGGTGACAAGACTCTCTACAACTCTGTAAAGCTTCCCTGCAACTTATCAAAAGGCTGAGTAAAGCTACTATATTCTTTTTGTTTAAGTCTATTACAGTGCGCACTCACTATAGGCAGGCACCCCATATGCAGCTTCCTGCTTACACGGAAGCTGTGCAATGGCAGAGTGAATGGCGTGTACGCACGCGGCACACACACTCTCCTACACCGCAAGCACGAGCCCCATTCAATCAAATGGGACTCAAGCTTACGTGGGTTTTTTTGGCTTACATGGGGAGGTCCAGAATGGATCCCCTGTGTAAGCCAAGGGACCACTGTACATGCATAGGAACAGCACTAGGAAAAAAAGTTATTGATAATACAACTCCCATATCACAACAGTATAGACAGGAATTTGGGAATAGCTCAATATAATCATGTAGGATTGTCAACTGACCAACAAAAATAGCAACTTGATTTGGAGAAATCAGTATGTAGTAAATGATATTAGAGCTAGTGTGTGTAGTGTTTCAAGTGTTGGACTAGGTCTTTGGGAGACCAGGGTTCAAATTCCCACTCAGCATTGAAAATCCAGTCAGTGACCTTGGGCAAACCCTCCCCCCCCCCTTTGCAAAGAAAACCCCACAATAGATTCACCTTAGGGTCACCATAAGTCAGAAAGAAATTAAACACACATAACAACAATAAAAATGTTATCAGCTACAAAAAATGTTATCAGCTACCTGGGTTTGCACTTAAAACGCCATGAAGGGACTGGTCTGAGATGTGATAGCCCCATAGCAGATGAATTATAAATCCTTTCCATATTACAATTCTGCTGATGAGGGTTTCCAATGATAAATAAGAAATATACCTGCCAATGCTGCTGTCTCCCCAATAAACCATGTGGCTGGCCATTAGGTCAGGACAATTTGGCCCAGAGCCTCAAATGTCATAGCCACAAATGTGATCTTCCAGTTCCCTGACATCAGCTCTGCAGTTTACAAGAAAAAGGAGAATTAGCTAATATGCAAATGCTCAGCAATAGGAACAGCTACATGTGTGGCATAAGATACAGTGCTGAGCATCTTCTATCAATGTAGGGTTGTCATTTGTCCTGGAAAATTTGGAAAATCCCAGATCAAAGTGTCTAAAATGTCCCAGCTCGTTCTGGCAATAAGCCCCAGAATTTTTCTTTATTTGCAAGGTGATGGGTAGATTAAAATGTGGCAGTGGTGATGGAGCAAGAAACCATGCTAGTCTGACACTAGTGGGTGCCTCATTCACTCTGCAGTCTCAGTTTGCTATTGCACAGACGGAGGGAGCATTGTCACCTTATTCTTTCATTCCTTCCCCCACTTCCCCCAACAGACCTAAAAGGCGGGAAAGGATGCAAGCAGAGATGGCCCAGTATTATGTGTATTATGCTGTGGTCAGGGAGGGAAGGGCGAGGAGAGGGTTGATCGGCCAGAACTGCAACAGAAGAGAAGAGAGGACCCAGGGGAGGCCGAGGAGGAAGGGGTGTGGACCTGGGGGAGGGGGATAAAAGGTGAAGGAAAGGAGAACGTGGGAAGAAGGGCGAGAGGCAGAAGAGCTGGACATGAAGCAGTGGTTGGAACAGGGGTAGAGAAGGTAATTAGGAGTCTTGGAATAGAGAGACTCCCAGTGACTTTGGAAAAGAAGCATGGTTTGTTAAGAGTTGGGCCACCCCTAGGGGTAAAGCTGTTTGACCCTAAAGATGAAGGAGACTTTAGGTATCCCCAAAAAGGAGATTGGGGCAAAAAATGGAAGGAACGCTGCAAGGAGAGTGGTGGGATTCAAAGGCTGAACAGTGGAAGCAGGGTCTGAGGCTCGGTGAAAGAGGCAAGGAAGAAATAGAAACCCTGGAGAAATGGTCCAGTCGGAAGAGGTCAAAGAGGAATCTCAGGGAAGAAACTAGAGGCTGCCTTTGACTGTAAAGTTTATTTGGGTGGTGGGAACCTGTGAATTCTGTTAAGTAAAGTTTGAAGCAACTGTGAAGCGTGTTTGCAGATTTGTGCCTACAAGAGAGTTTGTTTGGAACACACGTGTGGCCAATATGTCGCAGGGTGTGAGCGCCCTGCCCACATATGCATATTATGTGGTGATTGTGTGTCGGCGGCTTGAGCCCAGGGCTAGGCAGCACAGTGGAATCTTGCTTCCAAACAACTTCAAGAAAGTAAGTAAAGAGTCCCTTAACTCTCTGGAGTTACTTGGAAGTCTCCCTCTTTTCACACCAGCTGGGTGGGAGGGAGAAAAAAAATAGAACTCTTAGGCCCCATTCCCACTGGCTTATAACACAGATCAGGA
>NC_056522.1:281995728-282005841 GCF_019175285.1 Sceloporus undulatus | reverse complement strand
GTGGGAGCCTTTCAAATTTTCAGTTCTGTGTTATCAGGTAAGTTGTTACAAAAATCAAGGTCAGAGGAACAGGAAAGATCAGAAGAACTGGACTTGATGTTGAACTTGTTGAATGACTGCACTGAATTCACTGGCCATATTCAACTTGCTGTAAGTCTCCAAGTAAAACAGTTATAGCTAAGGCATGAAATGACACAAAGAACTGAAAGAGTCAGATGTGACATATGATATGGAAGAAAGAAATGGGAATACTAACTGAATATTATTAAAACTATTTTTAATTAGAAAAGAATATGCTCTTGGGTGCCAGGAAAAGTACCTTCTTCAACAGTGCTTTCTCTCCAGCTGTGAAACAGCAACCAGGAGATGGCCAAACACAATTGTGCCCCTGCACCCAAATTAGCACTGTTTGGTTGTAAGGGCACACACAGGCATAGTATGGCTGCTGCTGTGAGACCTGAAGAAAAGGGAGTGGCCCTCTTGGATCCCTGACACAACTATGTCACATAGGATTTCAGTCACTATCTCCAGTGTGCCTTACTCTTTAGGAAAGGTGGGCAGTGTTGCAACTTACCATTATGATACTGAGAAGCAGAGTATTTCCAAGAAATAATGCATGCCTCGTACCTCCCTGTTCCTGATGATACCTGCCTTAGGTGAATGTTCTTCTGTGCTCCTTTTGCCATTTACAGATAGGGAAACAGCACTAATAATTTCTTAACCTGCAGATCAGTGCCTGGGTACAGGGCTAATGACCTAATAATAGCAAAGTCTCTTGATGGGATCAAACACTTCCAAATGAGCTTAAAATATAAATCAGGCTAAAAGCCATGATTAGAGGCTTCCAGCAGCTGAATTCAAGTGAACTGTTCATCACCATTTGATCTAATGAAAAACATATTTTGTAGTCATTTTCAACATTTTTTTTTTTAAAAAAATCTACCCAACCATTACAAAATGAGGTGTAGCCTAATCTTGTGTTTGTTTCCTCACAATGAAGTTCAATACATTTAATGGGATTTAAACCAAGGTAAGTGGATGTAAGGTGGCAGCTTTAATTAGCTCCATCATATCTTTGCTAGTTCCATTAGTGAATTTTCTGTAAAGTTTTAACCCTCTTTCTCTACCTTTGAAACACAGCTATCTGTGCTTACTGAGCTCTTACATGAATTAATATGCTTTTTAAAATCTGAAAGGCAAATAAAATTACTCAGCAGTACAATAACTCAGAAATGAGATAAGAACAAGCATCTATGATATTCAAAAAGAACCATCTTCCTGCATTTCAGATTATAACTAAAAGGCGCATATAATGTTCCATGGT
Organism: Sceloporus undulatus; assembly: GCF_019175285.1. Lineage (NCBI taxonomy): Eukaryota > Metazoa > Chordata > Lepidosauria > Squamata > Phrynosomatidae > Sceloporus > Sceloporus undulatus. Next base: position 282,004,517 of record NC_056522.1, on the reverse strand, counting down.
TATTAAATTCACTCTCCCAAAGGTAAAGTCCATTGTAGCATTGATGGGCAGAGGCTGAACAATGTATTGTGCAATGTAACTGTGATACAATGTAACTGTGCTACATTCCACATAAAGAGCTCTGGTGGCACAGTGGTTAAATGCCAGTACTGCAGCCACTCGCAGCCACAAGGTTGTGAGTTCAATCCCAGGCAGGGATCAAGGGTCAACTCAGCCTTGCATTCTTCCATAGGACGATAAAATGAGTACCCAGCTTGTTGGGGGCAATTAGCTTACACCTTGTGAACCACTTAGGGAGTATTTAAGTGCACTGATAAGAAGTATACAGTAGAAATGTAATTGCTACTACATTCTGTAGAAAAACCCAAATACTGTGTGCAGTAGGGACTGTACATACCCAGATGAAAGAATGTTCTGTGCCTGCAAAATGTCTGTGCTGTACTAGTGAAGCTAGTCAGCATTATATATACCATGGGATCAGTGAGGTGGAATGACTAGACTCTTTTTCACAAGTCAGGGAGAAACAGGTTGAAATCCCTGCTTCACCATGGAGTTCCAGTGTAGGTCTTAGCACAGAGGTGAGGAACTGGAATGGGATAGAGATGAAGATTATTCTACCAAAAGCACACTGCAGGTCAGATGTCAGGGGGAAAACCATGATCCCTGGCATTATTTAGTTCCCAGCAGATGCAGTGTCTGGAGTTTTTCCATGTGGTATTTCTGTCTTGAACCAAACCTTGCTCTTCCATCCTCTCCTTTCATGAGGAGGGAAATAAATGGAACACTATGAGTTAGCTATACCAGAGGCCCTCTCACACTACACAGATATAAGCTATGAGATTCCACTTAACTGCCATGGCTGCATCCTATCAAATCCTGGGGCTTATAGTTTGGGACAGCACTAGAGGGCTCTGACAGAGAATCCTTCTCTGAACTATAAATCCCAAGATTCAATAGGATATTGCGGTGGCAGCTGAAGTGGAATCATAGCACTGTAATTGTGTGTCCTGAAAGGTCTCCTAGGAATGTTGGTTCAGTGATCTCATGATAATCCTCTTATGCCTTTCCATGTGGGAGAAGGAAAAAGGAATTCTCCATTTCCATCCACTACTCCCAGGAATTTCCTGGGCCTCCACAATTAAAGGGGAAAAAACCCCTTTCAACATCCCTCTTGTGGCTTTTCTGGGCAGGGGTGATTTTGCCAAGTTTTTCCATTCTCCAGTTGTGTTACATCCAGTTTTGGAACAAAGCCCCCTTGATCTATAACAAAATGTGAGAGGACAAAATGTGGCAAAATGTTATTTTTTAAAAGCATGTCAGGGCATGGACATATTGGGGGCTGGGCCTCCAAAGCACAGGGAGGTGTTTACAGCCTCCAGGCCTCTGGAAACTGTCCAGCCCACTTAAGAGCAAAGCAGCAACAACCTTCCCATGTTGGACTGCTTGACAACAGAAAAATATATAGCAATTCTATGGGGAGGCATTTTTGCTGCTATATATTTTTAACATGAAATTACCTTCTGCTTCATTCTTGATCTTGATTGTGACATGATCCAACCTTACAGCATGATCATTGTCCAGCTGATTCAGTCAAACAATGAATCTACTGACTCATGAACTGTATATCACCATGCGCCAATGATGTTTCTCTTTAGGCAAAGCAACACTGATGGCACTATGCTAGGAATGTCTACTCAACGATAAAGCCAGTCAGGTCAATAAATAAGGTACAGGACTGCAACCCAAACAGCTCTAAAGATGCAACACAAAAAAGGGAAAGAAACAAGCAGTCATGAAACAACAGTGGCAATAGCCAAGTGTGACAACGATTGCTTGGCAGCATCGACATAAAGATTTCATATAAGGAATGTGATAATCTATTTGGATCATAAGTCTACAAGTTTAAAAGAGTTTCACTGGTTGCCTATCCACTTCTGACTGAAAGTCATGCCACGTAGCCCTAAGTAGCTTTGGAATAAGGTGCCAAAAGATACACTTAGCCTTGTTAACAATTTACTCATGATCTAAGGTCATTAAAACCTTCCTCATGTATTTTCTCTGTCAGAAATCAACCAGGTGGCAACCTCAGAAAGTCCCTTCTCATCTGTGGCACTGAGACTGTGCCTACAGCTCCCCTGGCACCAATTTTGCTTCCTTTTAAGTGCCAGACAAAAACTGTTATTGGCCCAGAATTCCCATGTGATACAACTAGTTTGTAAGGGTTGTTGACTGTTCTGTTGTGTAGCTTGTTTTATTGTGGACTTATTTTTATCTTCTTTTAATTCAGGAAAGCACTCTTGAATCAACTTGGATGCAAGATATCCAAAAATGAATTAAATAAATGGTGATTGTTCATCATAGTGACAGAGCAGGTGTATGTTGAGATGGAAGTTTTACCACCACCACTGTCTTTTGGGTTGTTCTCAGGAGAGAGGAAAAGGCCAAAATACTTCATCTAAACACCCAGGTGACAAACATTAGAATGAGATCTTCCAGGCAGTTTCCAAAATAGCTTACAGAATAACTCCCTACAACATGTACTCCAGCACTGGTGCTCTCCAGACATGTTGGACTTCAGCTCCTACAAGCCCCATCCAGTATGTCTCATGGTCAGATTGGATGGATCTTGTAATTCAAAGCACCTACAGCATTCCAGGGCAGGAAAGGCTACCCCACAAGTGAATTAGTTGTAGATGTAGTGGCTTTTTTGGATATGTCGTCAGCAAAAGGAAGAAGAAGGAAATGGTAGGGCCACTACATGGAGAAGATGGCAAAATGCTAACAGGGGACAGAGAAAAGGCAGAATTACTCAACACTTTATTTGCCTCAGTCTTCTCAGAAAAGGAAAAGGGTGCTCAACCTGAGGATAATGAAGCAGAGGACAGAATTGGGGAATTTCAGCACAGAATAAGTAAAGAGATAGCACAGGAATATCTTGTTAATCTAAATGAATTTAAGTCTCCAGGACCAGATGAACTACATCCAAGGGTATTAAAAGAACTGGCAAATGTAATATCGGAGACATTGGCAATAATCTTTGAGAACTCCTGGAGAACAGGAGAAGTCCCAGCAGACTGGAGAAGGGCAAACGTTGTCCCTATCTTCAGAAAGGGGGTGGGGGAGAGGATCCCAACCATTATCGTCCAGTTAGTCTGACATCAATACTAGGAAAGATTCCAGAGCAGATAATTAAACAGAGAGTTTGTGAACATCTAGATGGCAATTCCATAATCACAAAAAGTCAACATGGGTTTCAGAGAAACAAGTCATGTCAGACAAATCTGATCTCTTTCTTTAATAAAATTATCAGCTTGGTAGATGAAGGGAATGCTGTGGATATAGTATATCTTGATTTAAGTAAGGCCTTTGAAAAGGTTTCCCGTGACATTCTTGAAAACAAGCTTGTAAAATGTGGGCTAGACAAGGCAACCGTTACATGGATTTGTAATTGGTTGACTGGCCAAACCCAAAGGGTGCTCAACAATGGCTCTTTTTCATCCTGGAAAGAAGTGACCAGTGGGGTCCCACAGGGCTCTGTCCTGGGGCCAGTGTTATTCAACATCTTTATCAATGACTTGGAGGACAGAATTGGGGGCATACTCATCAAATTTGCAGATGACACCAAATTAGGAAGAATAGCTAATACTCCTGAGAACAGGATCAAAATTCAAAATGACCTGAATAAACTAGAAAGCTGGGCCAAAGCTAACAAAATGAAATTCAACACAGAGAAATGTAAGGTACTGCACTTAGGGCAGAAAAATGAAATGCACAGATACAGGATGGGGGACACCTGGCTGAACGAGACTATATGTGAAAGGGAAGTCCAAGTAGACCACAAGTTGAACATGAGTCAACAGTGTGATGCAGCAGCTAAAAAGGCCAATGCAATTTTAGGCTGTATCGATAAAAGTATAGTGTCTAGATCAAGAGAAGTAATAATGCCACTATATTCTGCTTTGGTCAGGCCTCACCTGGAATTTTGTGTCCAGTTCTGGGCACCACAATTCAAAAAGAACATTGAGAAACTGGAGCGTGTCTAAAGGAGGGCGACTAAAATGGTGAAGGGTCTGGAAACCATGCCCTATGAGGAACGCCTTAGGGAACTGGGGATGTTTAGCCTGGATAAAAGAAGGTTAAGAGGTGATATGATAGCCCTGTTTAAATATTTGAAGGGATGTCATATTGAGGAGAGAGCAAGCTTGTTTTCTTCTGCTCCAGAGAACAGGACCCAGAACAATGGATGCAAGCTGAAGGAAAAGAGATTCCACCTTAACATTAGGAAGAACTTCCTGACAGTAAGGGCTGTTCGACAGTGGAACACTCTTCCTCGGAATGTAGTGGAGTCTCCTTTGGAGGTCTTTAAGCAGAGGCTGGATGGCCATCTATTGGGGATGCTTTGTTTGTGATTTCCTACATGTCAGGGAGTTGAACTGGATGGCCCTTGTGGTCTCTTCCAACTCTATGATTCTATGATTCTATGATCTGATGAGGTCAACATGGGCACTCAGAGCCATGTTACAAGAATTTTGAAGCAGACAGAAGCAGAGGACACTACATCCTGGCTCTCATCCAAAGAATACCTGTAATTGGCATCCAATTACATATTTTACAAAGACAGATGGTTGCATGATGTCTTGTAAACATCATAGGAAGGGGAAAAGATGCTCAGGCCTTGTAAAATGCACATAGGTTGGCTATTGTGACAGACTTGACAGCTCATTTAACACAGCCTGCTAATTGGAAGAAAAAAAATAATAATTGGAAGACTTTAAATGTCATAAGGAAGTTAGACATACATGGTATTTCTTGAGTGGTAACCTTTCATTCAAATTGGTTATCCGTCTGCAATTTCACACAGCTTTAGTTATCAGGAACAAGGAATCAGTGCAACACAGGGAACCAGAGACATCAGAATTTACAGATCTTACCTGCCGGTTTACTGAGTATACTTAAAAGGAGCAGCAGAATGAGTCCTAATGAGCCCTGCATTTCTTCCTTTTTAAAATTTTACTGATCATTTTCTATTATAACATCATTACTGATCCCCCCCAACAGCAGTAGACAAAATTACTTTTCAATTAAAGTACTGTACTTAGTCATAACAAAATAAAAGATGCTCAGCTTATTTGAAGGACTATACTCTCCTGTACAAAACCTTCCTATGTTTTGAGATCTGCTGGGAGGGTTCTTCTCTCTGTCCCACGACCCTCCCTGGTTCGTCTGGAGATCTCCGCAGCTCAACCAGGCTCTGGAACTCCATTTGAGAGAGACTAGACTGGCACACAGTTTACTATCTTTCTATTCTGGCAGGCATGTGAAAATTGATTGTTCAGGAGAAACAGGACTCGAATATTTTGTTGTTGTCGATGTTGTTTTAATTTGTCTTAACTGGCTTCAGTTTTATGATGGTTTAACTACTTCTCAACTTGTGTATGCTGTTAATTTCTAGCTATCTTTGTTTTAACTATTAGAAGCTTCATTGAGTCCCAAATGGAGGGAAAATCAGGATATAAATAAATATGGTGGTGGTGGTGGTGGTGGTGGTGGTAGTTTTTCTTTACACAATCAGCCCAAAAGAATTGAATGCCTCTGGTAGTCCAGTATTATCTTTTTTTTCACTCCCATATATTCAATAAAACAATTCTAAATCATAGTAACATTGTGTTTTTTCTTTCTTTCCTTTAGCTATTTGAAGTTTGTTATTTAATTAAGCTAGTTGCTGTACTCCCTCCTGGCAAATTTAGTTGGCAAAAGAGACACTCATTTCAAATACCTCCACATCAGCTTCATGCAGATATTAAATACCTTAGGGACAAGAGAGATCAAGAAAGCATTCCCAAAATCCAGTGACAATGGAGCAGAACAGGAGTCCCCCAGTGCCACCATTTGAATCCTCCAAAAAGGGCTGTCTTGTTCCACATCCATCAAGAAACTCAGAAGGATGCCATGGTTACTGATATCAAAGGCTGGTGGCGCATCCATGAGAATTCACAGAGTTACACTCTACCCCATCCATTTCCCCAGTCTAAGTCATCCAGCAGGTCAATGGGGGGAATTTATGTTCTCAAACCTGGGCTGTGAATCAAAACTAAATACTTCATATTATCCAAGATTTCCTAGGGTTCTCTTGGGCAAATATTTTATTGTGGAACCGAACAACCACACTGATGGAATTTTACCTTTCTTGTTTACCTACTTCTTCCTCTATACACAGTAGAAAAAAACAAGTAATAAGAAAAAGATGGAATAGCTGCACAATGTCTTTTGATTGGAAACACTGAGAGTTCACTTTCCAAAAGCATCCCTAGAACAGAGAAACCACCAGCTATTTCAGCATGTCAGTCAAGAATGCAACTTCAGATGCTAGGTAATGGGTTCTGCTAATTCTTTTTCTAGTGATTTTTGTGTAACTTCTGATCATGCAAACCATCTCCCTTATCAATCAAGGTAAAACATTGTTCCATATCATGATGAGTTGGTTTCTTGACCATAACTCATCATGAACCATGTCCCTGAAGCAAGAAAATCAGATAGATGTTTTAACATCTAGTTGTTGTTGTTTTTAAAGTATCCAAATTAAAAGAAGAGTTACTGGAAACAGATGTTAGTGATTTCGGAGGAAAACATGTCCTAATAAGTAGTTTAGGTTGACAAACTTATCCCTATTGTAGTTTTTAAAAAAATAACTTTTAATGATGACCTCCTTTTAGCTAGGTTCTGTTCCTCAAGGATAAAAGTTATATTATAGCTGTAATGTAATTTTTAAAAAGCCACTCCTTCATACCCTCCAACTGCCCTGGTTTGACAAGAACAATCTTGGCTAATCCTCTGCTGCCCCACTTTCTCCTTTTCAAAATTTCCCACTTAGTTCTGGCAAATTGAGTTCAAAGTGCACAAGTAGTTTGCACTCAGTTAACTCAAGACTAGGGACAGATAATAACAGAGTTTATCCCTTCCTAATAGGCTCAGTCAAAAGCACACTGCTGCACACTTTCCTACCTTTGGCACATTGCTGTTCAGTGTGGCTCCAAATTTCTTCTTGATCTAAGCAAAAGGCTCATAAAAAGCTGGGAAAAGAAAGTTTATTCTGATGTTGCCTAGCCACATGTGTCTCAGTTTTCATCTGTAAAATGTTGAAGGGCATCCTCCTTTTGCACTGTAACTATGTCATTATGGAGAGAAGTGGACTCACTAAATGCAAGAGAAGAAATATGACATGGTTCAGGTGTTGCCTTGTGCTTTGCCTTGTAGGTCTTAAGATGCAGGGGAAGAACTTTCTTTTGCATTGTTTCTACAAAAACTGAGGAACAGGAAAGTGAAGTGTTGCATTTTAAAAAGCATTACACATATAACAATAATTTACTCATTTTGGACCCTTGGAACTATAACTGCAACAATTTTTTTTCTTTGCTTACCAAATTATGGTTAAATCCAAGCACCCCAAGCAGTATAAGGCAGTTGTGCATTGGAGGCAGTTAAAGCATGCGGTCATGTGGATAACAGCCTCAGTTACAAGGATCCATTTATTCACTTTGCTGCCCACTACCCCTTCATCAGATATTTAAACTTGTAAAAAGCAACATCTTGTTCTCAATCCCATTACAGCCCTTTGCAGTGGCAGGCCTTGTATCTACTTTCATACAGAAATAGACCGTGAAATATTAAGGTGACCCAGAAAATATTACGATCATCCACTACTAACCAAGACCCTCTTGAGCATAATTAAAGTGCATAATTAAAGCCATTTGGAAAATCTTAGACAAGGTGGAGCAAGCTAATTAGTGCAAATACTTATTGGAGAAAAACCTGAAAGCTTAGCTATAATACACAAAATCACAAGTGGTAAAGATGTTCTCTATTTATCAATAAGATTTTAGCACTGTACAGTCTGCCCATGCCATATGTGGGCTTGCCATCCACAGACTTCAGCTTATGTGGATGGCAAGCCCCAGCAGACAAAATGGATTTAGTGCCACAAACCAGAGCATGTCACCACAGAATTCCAGCATAGGTGGTTTTTCCCATATGAAGGGGAGGGTCTGGAATGGATCCCCCATATATAAGAAGGGCCCACTGTAATCCTATGTACATGACCTGGAAATAAGCACCACAGAAAACAGTAGAACCTCCTACTACAGTGGGCCTTTCCTTTACGCAGGGGATCTGTTCTGGACCTACCCACCCACCCCGCGTGTAAGAGAAAAACATGTATGCTGAAGCCTCATTGAAAATAATGGGGCAAGTGCATGTGGCGCAGTGCGGCATGCATGCCATTGTTTTTCCTGCAGCACAGCTTTAGCATAAGCTGAAAGTCATGTATGGTGTGCTTGCATATGGAGCGGGCGCACTGTACTTAAGCACACACAAGCTTGTGTGATAAGCAGTAGTATAGTGGCAAATGTTTGAAACCAGGAACACATTCTGATGACTCCATAGCTTTGCCTCAAAAAAGAGTTCAGTACAGAGAATAGTTAAATCATGTCCTACTTTTTGTGTAGTTTGTACTCAGGAAAGTTAACTCTTCTTGAAAATTCCATCATGAAACACAAATATCCAAAACAAACAAACCAGCCTCTAATAAAATGTCATTAACTGGACATTACTGCTGTCGTTATTGAAATCAATGATGCTTACTTCTGACAGCATAAATTGAAATCCATGATGCTTACTTCTGACAGCATTAATACTTTTTTAAGGAGGGGAGGGTACCAGGGATTTTATATGTTTTGTATTTTTAACTTTGTTAGCCGCCCTGATTGTTCTCAGAGGGGCGGGATACAAATAAA
>NC_056522.1:281960764-281995718 GCF_019175285.1 Sceloporus undulatus | reverse complement strand
TATTATTATTATTATTATTATTATTATTATTATTATTATTATTATTATTATTATTATTATTTCAACTTGCAAATCACACTGAGCTTAACCAAAAGTTCTTCAGCCTGTTGAAATGCAATCTTTCTGTTCTAATTAGAAATGCACAGTGTGGCAAAGAAATGTTACCAACTGAACTGCTGACATGGTGCTCAAATTGTACCAAAGAAGAAGTATCCAGACTCTGTGCGATTATTTTCTTAATTTTCTGGCTTTCACTATGTGAAGCTGTCTCAAAAATAGTATAACTTGAAGGGCTAGTTATCATCCTATACACATGCCAGGACAAAGTGTTTCTCTCAATTTGGGGCAGTGGGAACTGAACAAACACATTGCTCCCAGATCATTTTGAGATGTGTCTCTTTTTATCAAGATAAATTCTCTTGTTTCTAAAACTTTCTGAACACCTTTAAAAACCAGCCTAAATTGGAGGTCTTCTTTGATCAATCAAAAGTGAGGCAATTGGAAAAAAATTAAAAAATTAAATTTTCACAGTTGACTACTGTTTCTGAGAGATTCAGGGAAAGAAAAACAAAGAATGAGAAAAGGACCTAAAGGAATCTTGCAGCATCTTTCAGGCTGAGAAAAAGAAATTTCTAGTATAAGCTTTTGTTGGCTCCAGTCTAAGTCATCAGATGCAAAGAATGAGGAAAATAAGCAAAGGGGAGTGTCAAATGGGTCTGGAACAACATATAGGTGCAGCTGTCTTTTCGTCTGTGTTTTTGGCTCTGCAGTTGCCTTTAATCCTCCTTGTTGCTGTGGTTGTTACTCTGTGCTGTTATTCTGTTGCTCCAACTGAAGTTATTGCACCTGCTCTGAACAAAGTACTGGACCTGTAGGCCCAGTGTTTCTTATATTTCACTTCACCACAGGAAATAAATGTTTCACTACAAATTTCAGTTTGTGGTGAAAAAGATTAAAACTCATTCTACTGTATTACATTTATTGTTGCTGTTGTTGTTGTGTACCTTCAAGACTTTTCCAACTTATAGCAACCCTAGAGTGGTGAAGCTACTTTTACAGGAGCTGAGAATGTGTTTCAGTATGTTTCCATGGCTGAGCTGGGATTTGAACCTGCAGTTCACCACTCCAACCACCATATTGTGACTCTCATTATCACATTTAGGTACATCTTAATTATAATCCTCCAAAGAAGAAAAAAACACATGAACATCTGAATGGCAGTGAGCATTTTAAATTGTATTAATTTCAGATGTGGAAGACAATTCACATTCTCTCTCTCTCTCTCTCTCTCTCTCTCTCTCTCTCAGTCTCTCTCTCTCTCTCTCTCTCTCTCTCTCACACACACACACACACACACACACACCAAAACAGGTCAAAATAAAATAAAGAAGGGAAAAATGGAAAGGAGAGTTAAGCTGCACTTAAGGCAGCAATATTAAACACGGAGTCATAAATAAACCCAGCTGAACACAATGAAATTGACTTCTAAAGCAGCATGTATAGAATTATACTTCTCTTATTGCAACTTATGTGTTGTAAGTCTTCTTAACTTTTGTCTGGACTGTCCCACAGTTTGAAAAAACAGAGATGAAAATCTGGTATAGAACATTCTAGTACCCTGATATTGCAAGCTAAGAGTCTTTTCAGACTACACAGTTATAGCACTTTAATTCCACTTTAACTGCCATGACACTATCCTATGAAATCCTGGGATTTGTGTTTTAGGGAAAAGCATTTAGAATTCTCAGCCAGAGAGCTTGGGTGACTACATCAGACTACAAACCTCACAATTCCACAAGATGTTGCCACGGCAGGTAAAGTGGAATGATGTTGTTGTGTGCCTTCAAGTTGTTTCCAATTTAGGGCAATCCTAAAGTGAAACTATCATGGGGGATTCTTGACAGGATTTGTTTAGAGCAAGGGTTATATTTGCGACCCCTGTGAAGGTGAGAGAGTGTGAATTGCCTAAAATTATTCAGTGGATTTCCAAGGCAGAGCAGGTGTTTGAACCCTGGTCCCCAGAGCTGTAGTCCTGCCTCTAAAGTTGAATATAGCACAATAATTCACAATACTTTAATATGGTTGGGTACAATTCAGGGGATGGGGGTTGAAGCTTAGGCTCACCCTTTTCTCCAGATGTGTTGGATTACAACTTCCATCATCTCAGCCAAAATGGTTTAGGCCAAACGGGTGCAGCTGATTGCTTCCTATGCTGTTTATGGGTTTGTTTGTTTTTTGTCATGAACTCAAATATCCATCAAAGATGATCTTTTTGGTCTGTCTTCCAGGCACTAATATGTAGTCAGAGAGTATATAAGCATATTCAGTGCCCTATGGAATGCCTTTACATAGAAAAATCTGAAGATGGGAATATTTTGAAAGTATTGTGATTAATATAGTTGGACTGCCATTTTGAGAATTACAGTAATGTTGCGATTTACAGTTGGAGGGATAATTAGAATTTTCTGCCAGAGAGCTACAGTGCCTTGCCAAACTACCTCAAGATGTAGCCATGGAATTTAAAGTAGAACCATAATTGTGCAAGGTGAAAGAGCTCCAGGTTCCACCATAGTACCTGGAAACATAACAGCCTGGACACAACTACTTTCATTACTTTTGGCAGCTAAGTATGGTCAGAACTGTAAGTGCTTGGATGGGAGTCCAGCAATTTGTTGTTTAGGAAGGGGCAATTAAAACTGGTACAATGGGTGACTAAACTGAGACTGTTGTATTTTGGACACATCATGAGATGATGTAACTCATTGGAAAAGAGAATAATGTCTAGTAAGGGGGAAAGCACTAGGATAAGAGAAAGACCACATTACAAATGGATAGACACAGTCCAGGAAGCCATGGATCTGAGTTTGCAAGACCTGAACAGGACTCTAGGAGGAATCTCAGGCCATGGCTCAATGCTATTAAATCCTGGGCTTTGAAGTTTTGTGAGATATTTAGCTTTCTCTGGTGCTACAAATCCCATTTGAGGGGGGGGGAAACAATTCAATCATCTGTTCAGGTGAAAGGGTCCTAATCTGACCTCGAGGCTGTTCCAAGTGGCCATGTCTTTTCCCTGGTTCCTAGAACCATAGCTCCTTTCTCATTCTGAAAAGGTCAAATGCCTTTCCTACAGCTTTGTATTGGCAGTAAGAGCTTCACACTAAAATATTGGATATTCTTGGTCCCACTCTGGCACGGCCTATCCATGGGATGTGTCCCCTCGTGACCCTCAAATCCAACCCTTGTAGTGAAAGAATTTTCTCCACCTTTGTAATAGAGACACCATGTTAACATTTCCCACCCATTTCCCCTCTTTTAATGTTTTTAATATATACAATCTGGTAGTTTCCATATTGTTTAACTTTTGTTATCACACCAAAGTCTTTGCAAATTCTAAATAACAATAAACTCCCTGTAATTCTCTTAAACAATGGAAGCAAGTTCAACGGGGAACAAGTCCATAAAGTTTTTTGTAGTCTTGAAAACAGTAAAAAAATTCACCCAGCAACTATTTTTGTTTTAATTTGCGGATTCGACAGTATAAATTGCTAGTGACCTAAAAAGAAAAACCCTCTAGGGATGCGGAGGTCTCAATTCCTTTTTCAGCAGCAAAAGTAACAACACTTTTCCAAGCCAGTACAGCAATATGCAGTATTCCTGACAGTTGTTAAAATGGCAGTCAAGCTAATATATTCTGTATATGAGCTACCCAGCTCAGGGACAAAATACAGATGAGTGGTAATTTTAGTTTGTTTTCATAAGCAGGAAGAATAGATTTATAGAGCAGAATACAACCTATATTCAACTTGCACCTGTCTTTTTGCACGAGGTTAGAGCTTCAGTGTGTGTACACATGCTCTCACCTCGCTTCATAATAGGACCATTATTTATTTATTTATTGGATGCATACCCATGCCTTCACTCAGAATGGGATACAAGGTGGCTTACAATAATTTAAAAAAGGATGCAACTAAAACATTATTACCGATGTTAAAAAATAAAATAAATTGTGCATCAAAAAACACTAACAATTAAACACACAACAAAATTATAACTATGGTGGTGAATGGAAAAATATAAGCAAAGATACATCTTTTAATGACTGCATGAGAGAAAAGGCTATGAAATCCTTACATTACAATAAGTGTTGTGAAGATCAAAGGCTTTCATGGCCAGCATCCATAGTTTTTTGTGGGTTTTTCAGGCTATGTGGCCATGTTCTAGAAGAGTTTCTTCCTGACGTTTCACAACAATCTGTGGTTGGCAACTCAGAGCATGCTTGCCTGGAAAAAAGTGTGTGTGGTGTGGTGTGGGTGTGTGTGTGTGTAACACACATTGGCGGGGTACAAACCGCCGCTTTGCGGCGCTCCCCCGCCGCCGCCATTTGCTCCGTGCGGGAGCCGCAGCAGCCAAACCGCGCGGCTCCCCGCGGAGCAAAAAGAAGCTCCATTTCGGAGCTTCTTCTTGCGGCACCTCTATGACGTCGCGAGGCGCCTGGCACGGACTCGCGACGTCATAGGCGCCGCGACACGTCTGGACGCTGTGCGTCCTTACATATAGATGGTGGCACCCTTGTAGAAGGGGCGCCACCATATATACGTATAGGATACGTACTAGGGTTAGGGGGGTGCGGAAGCACCGCCCCTTCCTAACCCTAGTACGTATCCATACGTACTATATGGCGTGTGTACCCGCCACTGTGTGTGAGCCGGGAATGCAGGAGTGATTTGCATGTGTATTGTTCTGTGCGGATGGCAGGCCTCAGGCTGGGAGCTAATGCAAAAGAGGATTAGTGTCTGCTAATTGGCATCATTTCTGCTGGGAAAGCCCCGGACCGGAGTGGTTTCCCATTTGCATTTGCTGAGTCCTATTTTGCTACCTCAGGACTGGAGCCAAATTTGTTCACTTTAAGGGTTTCTTCTCTTTCCGGCGGAAATTATCCAGAGTGTTTGTGGGATTTCAATGGCTTTCCTGTGCATCCTTACATGAAGTGGGTTGGCATGATCCAGAATTTCAGTGTTTTCAAACAGTATTTTATGCCCAGGATGGTTTGTGGCATGTTCTGCTACTGCTGATTTTTCTGGCTGGCCGAGTCTGCAGTGTCAAATGGGAAACAACTCAGAGTCAGGGGCTCCCGCAGATAATGATCACGAATTAACAACATTAATCCTCTTTTGCATTAGCCTCCCAGCCGAGGCCAGCCATCAGCACAGAACAATACACATGCAAATCACTCCTGCATTCCCAGGCTCACACAGTATATACACCCAACTTTTTCCAGGCAAGCAGTCTCGAAGATGCCAGCCACAGATGCTGGTGAAACATCAGAAAGAAACCTTCAGAACATGGCACACAGCCCGAAAACCCACAAAAAATATTTGTTTGTTTGTTTGTTTGCTTTCTATCCGCCTTTCTCCCAGTGAAGGACCCAAGCTGGATGCACAATATGTAAAACACAATATTAAAACTCTAATATGAAACTTAAAAACAATTCAACTATTTAAAACACAAGAAAAAAACAAAGTTAAAACAGTGTTAAAAGGCATTTAAACATGACAAAATTAAAAAAATGATGAAACAGAAAACACAATATAAACTGAAGTAGAGAATTTGCTGTGGAAGAGTGAAATAGGAAATGTGAAGTAGAACTACAAGAGGAAATCATCTAGAAGATTATACACACTCAGTGTGGATGGAATAATTTTTCATAAAGACATAATTTTCATAAGTCTCAAAAGCTCATGCTACCAGCTTCTTCTTTTCAATCTCCAAGGTACTACAAAATCCCATTGCATCATGATTTCCAGACTAACACAGCTATGTCTTTGAATCAGAGACCAAAGAGTTGCCTGGAAATACTCCCAGTCTTAACCATTATGCCAGTTTTAGAGGTAACAGATGGACCAGCTTCACTATCATTCATTTTGCTTTTCTACTTACCCTTGTGGTTTACCTTAGATTGGCCTCAAACTCCAGCCATAAACTGAGTCTGTGGATAAACCATTGTATGTGCTGACTACCATCAAGAGTTAGGCCTCTTGGTGCACCTCATTTGCAATCCTATCCTCAGGTCCTTTGCAAGATTCAGTCACAAATAGGCCATTTCCATATGGGTTGTGCCCACGGGTTCAGTGGTCACATCCCACTGAAACAGGATGAATTCTGCATGCATTTATAACAGGGGAGGCAACCTGCGGCCCGCGGCCGGATGCAGCCCGGCAAGGCCTTGGGACCGGCCCCAGCCCGGTCCTCGCGCCGATTGCCGCCGGGCCTTTGGGGGGCAATTGTCTATAGAAGCCTACAGAAACATGCATTTATATTAACATTTTTAAAAATCAGCAAATTTTCATGTGTCCTCCTTTTTTAAAAAAAATGTCTTCCATTTGAAAATTTGTCCTACATTTGTCCTGGTTTTTATATATTTAATTTTCTTTAAAAATTATTAATTATTATTTTTTTGGCTTCAGTCCCAGTTGTCTGAGGGACAGAAACCCGGCCCCCAGCTCAAAAAGGTTGCCTTACCCCTGATTATAAATAAAATTCTACATTGTTTCCCATACAACCAAAAATAGCGATATTTTTCTAATATTTCCACAGTGAACAGATTACAGCCTCATACCAACCACCCAAGCATTCCGAACATGTGGCAATGATCCCTCCCCCCTTTTCTAGGATAGAGGTTTTATTTCAAAGGGAAGCATTTCGTTCCATTAAAGAAAGATCTTCTACAGAGACATTCTACAAAATTCAATTTTAATGAGATTTCTTCTGTAGACTTAGGAGATTAAGTACTGTTGAAAGGAAGCCATTAACTAATGCAAATGAACTGTTTGAGGGGAATTTTGCTGCCAGAGTCTATTTAAAAAACGGTGGCAGCTCGTGCCCACTAAGTATAGTGGGGAAGTAGGCTAAATTAGCCCAGGGATACCGGAGGTGGAACCAGATGATCTAATTTTCATTTCCCTACCACTCTCCAATCTGCCTTGAGACCTGGGCATCTCTTTTCCTGAAATTAACTCATTGCTATGGGGTTATTTCTAATTTCCATTGGAACTCTACTAAATAAAGATACATTCTGCTAACTTTAATGGTCAAGGAAAGGGGAAAATGTCCTGATGCATGCATTCACTAGGTAATTAAAATGCACAGCTTTTTTTCCACCTTTGCCCTATTTCAGAGAAAGAACAAAAGAAAAATTGACATAACTCTAGACATGCCTGGGGATGAGTGAAAGTGGGAAGATTTATAGGCTGTGTTTTAAAGTATAAGAGGAAGAAGAGTACTTGTTAAGTGCTATATTTTACAAATTAGTCCAGTATTAAATAACAATCTCTCAGTTCATTTTAAATACATTGTTTCAGATCCAGAGGATGGTGAGTTTGTTGTTTTTTAGATAATGTTCAATCTGTGGTTTTTCACATTGATGCAGTTGAGAGAGAAACCTCAAGCCCTAGGTTAAATACAAGATGCAGCCAACATGTAATGGGAATATGGGAGGGTTAAAAGAAAAAAAAAATCCTTGAAGGTGTAGCTTTCAAAGACTGAATAAACATGTGGAAGGCAGTGCCATATATTTTAAGAAGCTAGCTTGAAGCCAAAAAGAAAGAATTCCATCTCACTGAAAGCACTCTTAAAAAAAAAAAGGAGCATAGCCAATAAATTTAAACAGAGAATAGCCCTAAATTTAATTTATTTAGAGGTAAGATTGACTCTCTTGCATTTCCAATCTTACTTGTTAAACACACAGCAGGAACAGCAGAAGTAAACCATCCTCACACATTACAGGTCTGTATTATTTGCCAGTCTAGAAAATTGAGCCAAATCAACATCATTGGGCAAATGCTACTCCTACAGCTTGCCAAGAGGTCTAACAGAACAACTACAGTTACTGGCAAAACCACACACAACTGCCCTGAGATCTGCCTTTTCATCTCTTCCTTAACTTCTCTTAAAGGAGCAGTAACACAACAATAATCAATAAAACAGTGTAAGCCAAGAAGAAGTAGAAAGAACAGCAGCTACAATGATACAAATCTGAATCAAATCTGTTTTAAAACGTTTGCTTATTCCAAGCCCTTGGTGCCAAAACCCATGTAGAATAGTCATTTGTTGTGTTTAGTGTCTTAAAATCTGCACATCTTGTGAAAATGATTTAGCACTTCCAGTGCACACACATGGGCCTCAGTAAACACAGTTTTTTTGTAACATGCGCAAGTACAGCCAATTTACTATGGAATCCCATCTACTGTACAAGTGTCTCTTCTAGGGTTGTCAGATCTCAGGGCCTGGGCCTCAATTCCAGTTTAATAGGTCATCTCTACGAACAAGATGAGGGTGCAGATCCTCCATTTGGGTGACTCAGCTCCAGATGAGAATGAAAAGGCTGTGTGCGCAAGCTGTGGCTTGGCTATGTGAGCAACAGCTTGCTACAATAGGGATGTTTAACAGATATTGCCACAGAACTCATCTACCTAAGGGTCATCATAAATCAGAAATGAATTAAGGTACACAACAAAAAACAATAAATTGATTTCTTGATGCTACTTGCAAAGAGTCTCGAGTTCTCCATTTTGGCTTTGCTGGCTATGGCTGCTTGGGTGTGCAGTTCAACCACAGCTGAAGGGTTTTCCTATCCCTAGCCTAGGAAATACTCA
The DNA here is from genome assembly GCF_019175285.1 of Sceloporus undulatus. Lineage (NCBI taxonomy): Eukaryota > Metazoa > Chordata > Lepidosauria > Squamata > Phrynosomatidae > Sceloporus > Sceloporus undulatus. Next base: position 281,987,067 of record NC_056522.1, on the reverse strand, counting down.
CTGCCAGCTAAATGGGGCAGAGGTATTATTGTTGTATTATTATATTATTATTATTATTATTATTATTATATCCCACCTTTCTCCAATATAGGGACTCAAAGTGGCAGATGGTTCAGAGCTGCTGAATTCCTGATGCTCTGTCTTCAAGGGGTCTAAAACAGTTAGAATAAGAAGAAACAAACCAAATCTCTGCTTCTGTTTTGTCTAATTCTGGGTCACAGTGATGCAGGAGTATTGCAAGATGATTGCACACAGTAAATTGGCATGCTGTAGTTTCTATGCCATTTGTACAGTTGTAATACTATTCCTGAATGCGTTGTTGTGGTTGTTTGGGAAAAAATACTATTTCCTATTATGTGGTATTTTGACACACACATAACACATCTGATCATGGGCCTTGTATGATTAACAACACACAAATGTGTCCCTCCTAGCACTGAACACACACAACATATGGCTCTGAACATGTATGATCAGATGTAGTCCTGGAGGATTTGAGAGATCAAGCAGCTCATCTGTAATTTTATACAGCTGGCATGGTTAATCCCTTGACTTTCAGCCCTGTTTATGGTCTTTCATCTCTTTGCATTTTTAGCAGAGATATTTTTTTCAGTCACTGTGGTCATAATCTATGTATTCAAGATCCTTCAAGTGCATTAAAGAGTGGATTTCACTATTATGGAAATACGTGTATAATTTAATTTTACTCGATATTACATTTATATCCACCTTCCTCATGGTAGAACACATGGTACCTCAACTCATGAAGCCTCTGTTTTGTATATATTGTGTATGTAGGGTTGTTATTATGTATTTCAGTTACAAACTGTAGGAACTGGGTGATACTTAATTCATAATGCTTAATGATAGCACTGGGAGCTGTTTCTTAATGTCACGGTTTGGCTTATTTGATTTCTCATGAAAATGTGCATGTGAAGCAGCTTATCTGTGCCAAGATGTTATTCTCCCATTTAATGTTGCTTGGCAATACCAGTTAAATTAGTTAATACCAGTTAAACTGTGCTGCCTTGCCTCTTTCTGTGCTTGCCCACTCCCTTGCCTTCACCTCTGTGGGACTTCCCTCCTGTTCTTGGATCCAGTCGCTGCAACGCCTTCCCTCCTCTGTGACATCACATCCCTCCTCCTAGCCATTTGGGCCATCTCAGCCTACTCTCCTCTTGCTCCTGGCACCCTGCCACTGTACTGCTCACCCCCCTCCCTCTCATCCCTTCACTCCCTCATTTCACTTGCCCCTTTCTTCTATCACCACTCCCTCACTTCGCCCCTCACAGTGTACTTGCTATTTGTCCTCTGAAGCTCATACTGCATGCCTCATATTTCTCCTACTCCCTAACTCCCCTCATGCCTTCACAATGCATCCCTCTCTAGATGGCTGCACTCTTCCACTCACCTGCTTGATTTTCCATCTCTTTAGCTCCCACCTCACACCCTCTCAATGGTCCCTTCATTGCTTCTTGCATTTGTACCACCCTGCCCTTCTCCAGCATAATATGGGCTTGGCCAAAGCTAGCAAATATATCTTCTCATAGTCACTGTTCAGCTGTTTCTTGAGCAACAGCCATGAGAGACTGGGGTGCACAACATATACACCATATGTGCCCCAACCCTTTTTGCAGTCTTCCCCCCGTGCTTTCCAGAAATTATTAGATGCACAGAAAATAAATACAAGGTAGACAACATTACATGAAGAGTAAAGGTCAAGGTGATATTTTGTTTCCCGTTGGGGTTTGGTCAAAGAGCCCTCCTTTGACAAAGACCTCATTGTAAATTGCAAAGCTCATTATTGAGCTGGGACACTCTGTAGTGCTGGACTGTGATGTGAGGTCTCATCCCAACTTTATGAAAATAACCACATGGGAAGTTGCTCTGTATGTTAAAAGAAAGACAAATATGCTCACTTTTGAAAGCCTGTGTTTGTGGGAGCTCCATGTCAAATATACGTGTCTTCTAACCCTAAGAATCTCTTCAGCAGCGCATATCATTCAGCAAGCAGCACTTCCTAAAATAAACAATGGCAGGTTACAGACGCCATTTAGGACACGCTCTGCACATCCTAGGGTTAGGAAGGGCGTGCAGAGTTAGGAGGGTTGCCCCTTCCTAACTGGCCCTGTTCCCACACGCGCGGAGCGCATCCTAAATGGCAGTGCCCATCCACATGGGCGCTGCCATTTTTACGTCGTGGATGCTGTGTGTCCAGACGTGTGGTGGGCGGAAGTGACCCATGAGTGCACGCTTCGCATGCCACTTCCGGGGGCCAAAAGGAGCCCCGTTTCGGTGCTCCTTTTTCACGCGGCCGGAAGCCATGTGGTCTGGCCGCTAGGGCTTCCTGCCCCGCTAATGGCGGTGGCAGGAGAACGCTCGCTGAGGGTGGTCGTAATGTGCAATGTTGGTGAAAACATATAATAATAATAATAAAACTTTATTTATATACCGCTTTCCAACAAGATCAAAGTGGTTTTACAGATTCAATCAAAGGACATACATCACATCATGCTACAATACAATTACAAATCTCAAGTACAATTCCAATAAAACTTTTTAAAAACATAGTATGAAACAATCGTAAAATATCTCGGTCGCAGGTAAACATAAACACCTGAACTGTTTTTAAAAAAATGTTGCTACTGATTGAAGCAATTTCCTACTTTAGCTGCAACATTAGGGTTTTAGCACTCAGGCTCATGATGGTAGTCCAGATTACAGCTAAATGTGTAACAAATGTGTATGTTGTAAAAAAAATTGTGTATTTTGAAAAAAATGTAAAAATTTGTAAGAGTCTCTAGAGCTATATTTACAGCTTTCTTGGTATTTTTCACATTACACCAAAGAGATCTGTAGACATGCATTGGCCCCTTTCTCTCTGTATCACTGGTGTGGCTGTTTAAAGGCTATGCCAGCAATACGCGCAAGGAGCTCCAAAATGGTGCCGCTGAAAAGGTGCCACAAGCGCCCTGCAGTAGCGCCAGGATGTGACCACTGCACCATTTGGATGCGGCGCATCCATCACGTCAAAATGGTGGCACCCATGTAGACAGGCCGCTGCCATTTTGACATACAGAGTATGTCCTAGGGTTGCAGGGCATCTGTAAAGGATGCCCTGAGGCAACCCTAGTATGTATCCAGGCCAGCGCTTTGCGCTGGTCTGGATACCGCCTAAATTCTGTCTTAACAATAGCCTCCTGTTCTGAGTATAGGTTACAAATCAGATGAAGCAAGTGTTGTGGCACACCTATTTCTTTCTCTTTTTTTTAATTAGAAAAAATATCTCTTTTGGAGCAATTTATAGATTTACCTGATCTAGAAAACCAAAGGTTCTGAACAGGTCCATTTTTCCCCCTGAAATTCTTTGCTGTGCTCCATTATCCAATCTATATTTGAAATATGATCCTTATTGCCTCTTCTTTTTCTTAACCTCACTTGAACATCTGGCATTTCTCACTTCTCATATGGTTAAAAAAAACTTAATTGTAAAATTTAGAACATAATTTTGCTTGCATTGGAACTATGTGAAATGGCCCAATGGTTACTATATACCCTGGTGCCCCCTTTCTTGAGAATCAGGATGTGGATTGAACATTTCCAGTCTCTGGGCCATTCCTTTGTTTTCTCTAATTGTTGGCAAATTTTAGTTAGAAGTTGAAAGGATTCTTTTTCTGTAAGCAGAAACAGCTTATGAGTATACTGTCTTTTTTTGTTGTTGATTTATTTCTCTCAAGTACTTTGAGAGCAGCTTCCACTTCACTATCTAGTTCCTGCAAAAATTTATTAATCAAGCAGCTTGCATACTTGACATTAACACCTGTTCTAGAGATTGCTATGGTTTTGTGCACTGTAGTATTAAACCCTTGATCCCCACTTACTGGGGATAGTTTTTGCAACTTAGGTAGCTGGCCACAGGGGATTCCATGTTGCACCTGATTGAATCTCTCTTCCCCTAGAATCTGCACAGCTGTAAAGATGTTCAGAGCTATCGGGGCTCAAAACAGCTCATCTGGAAGCTTGAACTATTTGCAAGATTGAGACCAGCACGGCTGACCAGAGGTTTTACTCAAGTCTATCACCTGTGTATAAAACAGGGAATATGTCTAATCCTTGAAACAACCTGCATTTGCATGTCCCACCCATCCATTCCTCAAATCAAAGCAGGTTGGTTAAGCGAATGTGTTGTGCAAAGGGAGGATCTGGACAAGCCAAGTTGGTGCCAACCAACCAGTCATAGCTCAGGAAATGCTGTGAAGAGGGAGTATGGGAGGGGGAGAAAGGATTCCAAACTGAGACTTGTCTCTAACAGAAGGCAGCTAAGGGAAAGATGGTATAGTGATAAGGGAAAGCTGTATTAGAGAAAGGACAGTCAGTCAGATGGAAGAACTGGGTAAGATTTGAGAGTGCTATCAATGATTAAATAGTTCAGGGGTTAAAGGGTAATCTAAATGTGTCTAATCAAATCCAACTTTCTTTTCCAAACTCTATCTAATTAAGTCTGTTAAGTGTTGGTAGACAGTCTGGTCACACTTACCACAAGGAGCCCACACACTGGTTCACATAGAGATCCCCTTGAGGCCCAGTTACCCAATCCAGGAAGGGCTCTTGAATTGCAAGGAGGTAAGGTGAGTGACAGAAGCCCAAAAATTGGGACTGCGAGGGCCAGTTTGAGGAGGGGATCCATCACATACTAAGCATGGGTGATCACCAGTGGATGGGACTGAGAAGGAATTTTAGTTGAGTGGATACTGGCTCCTGCCCTGATAGGGTTTTGCTTGCTTCCTTCCTGGCAATAGTTGCCTTCCTTACAGGGTTATGGTTGATGCCCACATTTTCATGGTCACAACTTTATTGAGAGGAGTGGTGTGTTTTGGTCAGTGAGATCCAATTTTTGGGAGTGAGTAGGCTTTACCACACTAGAATGTTTTTTTTCCCTTTAAGGAGCCTTTGGGGGTCTCTTTGGAGTAAGAATGTGTCTTCCTAGTAAATAGAGATAACTGAGAAAGTGATTTTTTCTGTGTGCCATAAAATTCATGCTGGAAGGTTTCGTATGCTCTTAGTTCACAAACAGGCCAGGAAAATCAGAACAAAGCAATAGTTACCATCAGTTATTCCCAAAATATTTTTTGTGACACTGATTCTAAATCTTTGTGAAAACCTGCTGCTGAACTATACTTCCACAGGAATCTACAACTCACCCAGGGCCTAGGACTGAATAAAAACATATCACAGAACAGCACTGAGCATCTTGACAAACTCATTAACACAAATGAGATTTCAAGAGCCTGGAAGCATGGAGATGTCACCTCAGTATTCAGATGAAGAAGCAGGACTGAACTGGAGAAACAGCACAAGCTACTCATCTGTAACTAGGAAAATGCTGGAAGGCGGGAAGATGTCAAATACTAATTAGAGGCAAGTTATAAAGTCCTTGCAAAGTAATGATACAACATGGAACCATCAACATGGATGTTAGAGGCAAGTAGACTTTACTGCAACAGACAGGAGGGTTATATAGCTGATTGTGTCAAGCAATTTACATTGTCCTGAGAGAATATGTAAGGTAAACATTTTCTAATTTATGCATTTGTTTTTATAAGCATAAACAAATTCAATAAACTGCTATTTCAAGTATACGTTGAGCTGTACCAAAGATGGGGGTGGGATGATTTCTGAAATTGTTACTTTACCACTGAACAAAATATAAATTGTATATTGCAATGTGGGTTTAGTTCCAGATTATGCACACCAGTTGTAGTACTGTAAGACATAACTGTGTTAGTCTGTATCCACAAGCAAACGTATCTTGTAGCACTTTCAAGACTAACTGTGGAAAGAAGTAGCATAAACTGTTGTAAGGAGCCCTGATGGCACAATGATTAAATGCCAGTACTGCAGCCACAAGGTTGTGAGTTCAATCTCAGGCAGGGTTCCAGGATCCACTCAATCTTCCATCCTTTCATAGGTCAGTAAAATGAGTACCCAGCATGTTGGGGGCGATTGGCTTACACATTATAAACTGTTCAGGGAGTGTTAGTTCACTGATAAGCAGTATAGAAATGTACTTGCTGTTGCTATATATATTCAGTCTGCTTCATCTGATGCATCTGATGGTGTAGACGAAACTTTTCTATCACACTACACTCTTACAGTCCTGCTATTCCATTTTTACTGCTCTGTCTGCCTTCTGTTGCATTCTGGGGTTTGTAGTTCAGTGAGGCCTAAGAGCTGTCTGTCTGAGAATTGCCCCTCCCTAAACTGCAAATCCCAGAATGCAACAGGAGGCAGTCAGAGCAGTAAAAGTGGAATAGCAGCACTATAAGAGTGTAGTGCAGTAATCTACTGAATTTACAAACACTAATATTGCAAGCTTATTTCTCCCAGTTAGCCCAAAGTTGCTACAAGATTCCTTTGTAGGCAACCACATTATATTTCTGTGGGAACCTGGAGGTTCCCCATTTCTGTTCTGTTTGGTCTACTGTTATATCATCATTCCTGCTAGAGTATCAACTAATTCTCTCTAGCCCACTAGGAATGTGGAGGCAGGCAAGTTGTCTGTTGACTTATGGCATTTCCATTAATTTCATAGGGTTTCCTTAAGCAAGGAATACTCAGAGTTGGGTGTGCTACTTCCTTCCTCTGAAATATAGCCTATGGTACCTGGTATTCATTGGCAGTCTCCCATCCAAGTACTAACCAAAGCTGCCCCAGCTTAGCTTCCAAGATCAAACAGGTTCTGGTGCCTTAGGGTATTTGGGCCACAGAGTGATGGAGGTTGAAAGTAAATGCAGCGAGGTTATTTGCATCCATGAATAATAATAAAAAATAAAACTTCCCTTCCTGAGAACAAGCTTCTACTTGATTTTGATATTCTATAATACTATAGGACAAATTTTATCCCCTGTGCTCAATTCTTTGTGGTAATGACATAAAGGAATTGTAGAATGAATAGGTTGCAGAAATAAGAGAGAAATCAGAGCATGCGTGTTGCAAAATCCTACAATAGCCTCACCTGTAATATTCTCACATCCTGTGAGGAGTGGGGAAGTCTGCACAGGGAGTGGGGGCTTCTATTTAGTGTTGCCTTGGACTTGATTAGAAATTTTGGACATGATTGTGAATCCCGACAAAGCAGGGTTCATAGTCATATGAAGGTTTCTGATTATGTTGAAGAGAGCAGTTGCTTCTGAAGATTTCTCTGCTCAACAGAGGAAGTCAGGGACATTAGGTTGGGCCTATTCCTCTTATGCATAAGCATTCACTCTATTCAGGGCCGGTGTCTCCCATAATTCCATTTTTATGCTTTATCAGAAACATAGGAATAATGGCCAGGGAATCTACTGACTTTTGGTGGAGCACAATCAGTGTAAGGATGGCTTAGCATGTACTTCCCAAAAGAGGCCAGTTCTACCTAGAGATGTTTATCACTTCAGCATCAGGTTTTGAGGAGATCCTTGGACAGATGGCCTTATAGGAAGTGTGGTTTAGGAAATTTCCTTTTGCAACATTTCTAAAAGTGTATAAACTGGCATACCAGTTTTATGCAGAATTATGGATATAAAGCTATGGTGTGTTAGTTTGGGCTTCTGAGCAATTACCACTCTCTTCTTCCTCTCCGTCATCACATTCCCATTAATCTTAGCTAGACTAGTAGTTATGTCTCCATAATATTCCTATGATGTTAACACAGTGAAGCAGTAGCGTCAATGGGGGGGGGGGGGGGGGCAGGCAGGCCACACCAGGTGATACTCTAAGGTGGGGTGACACCACTGCTCCTCAAACATCTCTGAGCAGAAACAGGCTATGGCATTTGTTTGTTTCCCTTTAAAATGCTGAAGTGATGTGGTGAGGCTTAGTGGGGGGAGAAAGGAGAGGCCCTAGGTTTAAAATTTTCAAATTAAATAATATATTTTTTGAAAAAAAATATTTAAAAACATCTCATTTTACCAAATTTTCACTTCAACCACATGAAAATATGTATATGTATATGTATTTAGGCAGCGTGTATGATACTATAATTTAAAGGCATAATTTTAATTTTACTAGTTGTTGTATGTCACAACTATGAACGTGACATTCAATGATATATTGAAATTATGATCTATGAGTAATATTAGTCCAAAAAAACATAACTACTGTAAGTATTCTGTGTGGTGTGGTGTGAGATGAGGTCAATGTATGTATTGGTGACACCGTGAGTTACCACACCAGGTGACACCAAACCTAGTGATGCCACTGCAGTGAAATATTTGTGTATAGGTCAACCTTGTATATAAGTCAAGTATAGGTTTGGGGGCCAAAATTCTGTATTTATATACGACCCATGGATCAGTCAAGGGTAAAACTTAAGGGCATGGAATCATGGATGTAAAGGATGTCCTGCATCTTCTCAGCCCGGCTGCCACCTCTGGAGGCAACTGGGCTGGGAAGAGGCTTGAGGAGGGAGCGTTTGCTCCTTCTGCATCTTCTCAGCCCAGCTGCCCAGTGCGGAAGCAATCAGGCTGGAAAGAGGCTTCGGGAGCAAACAATTGCTCTCCCTGCTGACTTATTACCATATTGACTCAGGTATAAGTTGACCCAGTTTTTTTGGGTTAATTTTCTTGTATAAACTTTTTGACTTATACACAAGTATATACGGTATATTCAGTAAGGTGCCTACTTACTGTATGCGCTCTAAATAAATAATAATAATAAATAAAATATTTATTTATAGCCCGCCTTTCCTCAGATCAAGGCGGGTTACAGAAAGTGCCATTACAGGATAAAAACACAGCAAATATACATTAAAATAACAAAACACCAATTACAATCAAATATAAGCAACAATATAACAATATCCAGCTAGCTTAGAATGTACAACAACAGTAACAGTGAGGGGGAAGAGGGGAGGCTACCAAGGGAACAATTAGCGGAAGGCTTGTTGGAACAGGAAGGTTTTTAGCTCCTTCCTGAACCGATCAAGGGAGGTGGCCGAGCGGAGCTCACCGGGAAGCGAGTTCCAGAGCTGAGGGGCTGAGATGGTAAAGGCCCTATGCGTTGTTGTGGCATATTTTGAGTCTGGAACTCTCAGCAAATGCTTCCTGGCCGATCTGAGTGTGCGGGGCAGATTATATGGGGAGAGGCGGTTCTCCAAGTACCCTGGGCCCAAGCCATTTAGAGCTTTATAGGTAATAACCAACACCTTGTATTGTGCTCGGAAGCGGATAGGCAGCCAGTGTAGATCTTTTAATACTGGTGTTATATGGGTGGCCCTGGAAGAACCAGTGACCAATCTAGCTGCCATGTTTTGAACCAACTGTAGCTTCCGAGTATGGTACAAGGGTTGCCCCTTGTAGAGCGCGTTACAGAAATCCAAACGAGAGGTTACCAGAGCATGTACCACCGTTTCAAGGTCCCTCCGGCCCAGGAAGGGTTGCAACTGGCGTATCAACCGAAGTTGATAACAGGTGCTCCGGACCGTCGCATCCACCTGAGATGTAAGGTGGAGCGACGAGTCCAGGAGCACCCCCAGGCTGCACCCCCAGAGTCCTTCAAGGGGAGCGTGACCCCTTTCAGGACAGGTGGACAAACCTCCAATCCCAGACCGGGGGAACCTATCACGAGCACTTCCGTTTTCTCTGGATTCAAGCTGAGTCTGTTTTCCCTACATGGGGCTACCTTTGTACCAAGTTCAGAAACTTCAGTTAATCCAAAATGCTGCAGCCAGATTGGTCACAGGAACATCAAGATCGGACCATATTACACCAATATTAAAATTTTTACACTGGCTGCCGATTAGCTTCCAGGCGCAATACAAAGTGTTGGTCGTTACCTTTAAAGCCCTACATGGCTCGGGCCGAACTTACTTAAGGGAACACCTCTCCCTACACAATCCGCCCTGCACCCTTAGAACCTCAGGGAAGAAACTGCTGGGATACACAAAAACTAGACTGGTCACTACTTCCCAAAAAGCATTTACAGCCACGGCCCCAAAATTATGGAACAACTTACCGGAAGAGATCTGTCTTATTACCACACTAGAAGCCTTTAAGAAGGCATTAAAGACGGATCTCTTCCGGTGGGCATATCCACCCGACCTACTATAGTTGAATACTCCCACTCTGATTTGATAATATGGAAAACAGACGACGATTCAGATGCTTTAATTCCCTTATTGCAACACTGCTGGTCAATTAGTATTGTATTGTATAGTATAATGTTATATAATGTTGGTTTTAATCTGTTGTGCATGTTGCAATTTGTATTCTTGATATTGATGTGATCCCGCCTCGATCCGTAGGGAGAGGCGGGAAATAGAAATAAAAAATTATTATTATTATTATTACTTTTACTTATGTAAGGCCAGAAAAAGAGGATATGAATCACTAAAAGGTGCTGCATAAAATGTACATATGCTGATTTGTATATATAAATGAAAATTTATAAATAATCAATATATTTAAATAGAAATATTTCCTGTTTTTTCATAATGGTGAAGTCTGTGACCAGGTAATCTGCTGACCTGGTGCTAATTGCAGAGAGACAGCTTCAAAGTCACAGTGGTATCTTCAAATGAAGGATTGTCCTCAAACAGCCCTTCAAACATAGTACTGTCCTATGTAAAACAGAATGCTGGGCTGCCCTAAACATTGGTCTCCACTCTCCACCATCACAATGGGACTGAGTACGTATTCCATTCTTGTTCATCCAAGCATTAGGACAGGATTAAATTGGATATTATTCTTCTATCATTTGTTGATCTTACTCTCACAGATATTTTGGGAACACTTTTCTTTTGAGCTCTGTAAAAAGAAGTAGTAGATACAATTTCTTAAGCTGACCATGCACTATCTTTAGAGGGAATCTAAAATAAGAACTTGGCCTACTTGGCATTTAGATCCTTTTACTAGAGATTACGGATTTTATGCAAAAGATATCTGACTAAATTTATCTATTTTTACCACTGTTTTGACTTTACACTAGCCATAAAGAATTCGTAATAGGTTAGGATTCTTCAAAATCTTATGTTGGATCCTGAAAAATAAGAAAAGTTTAAAAAAACAAGTGTGTGTGTGTGTGTGTGTGTGTGTGTGTGTGTGTGTTGGAGACAGACTGACTGACTGACTAACTGGAGATTATTTACAGATGGATTTTAATGTCAGACCAATTGAGGGAACTTTCAGAAGAGTACAGTACACATACAGCCAAAACTAGTTGGGTGGCAGCAGGACCATGCTGGCATTCACATTTCAGTAGCTCATTTCTTAAAAACAATGACTGGCATCTTGTTAGTCAGTTAAGATGTCATAAGTTAGGACAGGGGTAGGCAACCTGCGGCCCGCGGACCGAATCCGGCCGGGCGAGGCCTTGGGACCGGCCCCAGCCCAGTCCTGCCGCCGATTGCCACCGGGGCCTTTGGGGGGCAATTGTCTATAGAAGCCTCAGAAACATGTATTTATATTAACATTTTTTAAAAAATCAGCAAAGTTTGTCCCGTGTCCTCCATTTTAAAACAAAGTTTCCTCCATTTGAAAATTTTGTCCTACATTTGTCCCTGTTTATTAATATATTTAATTTTTTAAAAATTATTTAATTATTTATTTTTTGACTTCGGCCCCCCAGTTGTCTGAGGGACAGCAACCCGGCCCCCGGCTCAAAAAGGTTGCCTACCCCTGAGTTAGGACATCATAATTGCTTAATATTCTAATTCATGGTATCATTATGATGACTGCAAATGACCCTATCTTTAAAGCCAGTCAGCCATATGGAATTATGGAGCTCTATGCTGCTATTGAGCACAAGACCTCAGCACCAACACAAAACTCTATTGCTCCGAACACTTAACTGGCTTTTAAGGAGGTCTTTAGGAGTCATATAGGTAGTTATGTCACTGTAGTTACATATTTAAAGCAGGATGTTATTGTATGTTTAAGGCAGGTTCTGAGTCAACATTTTTAAATTAAACTTTTTCAGGTATGCCTCCCCAAAAGAAATTAAGAACATAGACACAATTGTTTTTTATTCTTCCTTTGTATTTTATAGGAAATTGAGACAAGTTAACATATATACAAGATGATAAAAGTTCATCATAATATTTGAAATGTTTTTTCTCTTCCTTGTGTAATTTCCCTGTTCTAAATGTTTTAAATTAAAATGCCAAAAAGAAAAAGAAAAGAAAGCCCCAGATAAATAACAGAGCCATCCAAAACTAGAGCACATCAAATTCATTTAGCTAATTTTCATTCATATCTTTTTGAAGTGAAAAGCAGATCTGAAAGGTCTATAGAAGCCAGTCTATGCTGTCAAAGATCATGGAAGGATGGTTGCTGACTAAAAAGAGATTCATTTATCTTTCATTACATCAGGTTCTACATAGAGCAACAGGGGGTGGGGTGGTAATACATTCACTACTGAACTCCTGCAATGCTGAATGTATATCAACCATGTTTCAGTATCCAAACATTCAAGCCCTTCTTATTTCTTAAATGTTTATTTTATGGTCTAGGAACCATGCCCTATGAGGAGAGATTTAGGAAGCTGGGTATGTTTAGCCTGGATAATAGAAAGTTTATCCCTGTTTAAATATTTGAAGGGATGTCATGTTTAGGATGGAGAAAGCTTGTTTTCTATTGCTCCAGAGAACAGGACCTGAAGCAATTGAATCAAACTACAGGAAAAGAGATTCCACCTCAACATTAGGAAGAACCTCCTGACAGTAAGAGCTGTTTGACAGTAGATCACACTTCCTCGGAGAGGGGTGGAGTCTCCTTCTTTGGAGGTCTTTAAACAGAGTCTAGATGGCCATCTGTCAGGGGTGCTTTGATTGTGAGATCCTGCCTGGCAAGGAGTTGGACTGGATGGCTCTTTTAGTCTCTTCCAACTCTATGATTCTGCCTTGAAGCCCTCAGCAAGCATATCTTTTCAGTCAAACTCACAAGTACATTTGCTTTTATCTGATTTTTAGAAACATGAATAGCTCCAGATGGCTTGTGGAAGTGGCTGCAGCATGAACCTATGTGTGGAGCAGTTAAGTGGTTTCAGAACACGTACCTTGGCAGGAAACAGGTAGGTTGTTTCAGGATAAAGCTTTTCTGGGAGCTGGTGAGTGATTGCAGGATGAGTACCTTGAAGGGAAGAGATAAATGAGTGAAGGAAAAAGGTGAGGAGACAACAGAATGAGATAATTATAGGCGGGATACATACCGCCATATAGTACGTATTGTATACGTACTAGGGTTAGGAAGGGGCGGTGCTTCCGCACCCCCTAACCCTAGTACGTATACAATACGTACAAGATGGCGGCGCCCCTTCCACAGGGGCGCCGCCATCTTTACGTACTGGACGCATAGCGTCCAGACGTGTCGCAGCACCTATGACGTCGTGAATGCGCCTGCAGCGCCTCGCGACGTCATAGAGGCGCCGCAGAAAGAAGCTCCGAAATGGAGCTTCTTTTTTTGCTCCGCGCGGGAGTCACGTGGTTTGGCTGCTGCGGCTCCCGCGCAGAGCAAATGGCGCCGGCGGGGGAGCGCCGCAAAGTGGCGGTTTGTATCCCGCCATAGTCTCAGCTGTTTCCATGTTTATTATTATTATTACTATTATTAACCTTTATTTATAAAGCGCTGTAAATTTACACAGCGCTGTACATACAATCTTTTTAATTAGATGGTTCCCTCAGGCTTACAATCTAAAAAGACATGACATAAAAAGAGAAGGGAAAGGTGGTGGGGCTAGCAGGCTAATACATATAAAGTACATAGCAATACAAGAAATGGTTCGATAGAACAGGCATCAAAAGAACATCAAATAGCAAGTGACAATTATGCAATGCCTGGGAACGCTTCTCTGAACAGGATGGTCTTCAACTCTGTTTTGAAGCTGGTTAAATAAGTGATGGCTCTTGCTCGCGGGGGAAGAAGGTTCCAGGAATGAGGGGCAGCGAGTGAAAAGGGGCGAATCCGAGATGGGGCAGAGGAAATCCTGGGCTGGGACAGCAGACCTTGACTACCAGAACGGAGGGCCCTAGTGGGAAGGTGAGGAGAAATAAGGTCTCATAAGTAAGGAGGGGCCAGCCCATGGAGGGCTTTAAACGTTGACAGCAGGAGCTTGTACTGAATACAGAAAGGGAGGGGGAGCCAGTGAAGGGATGCCAACACAGGAGAGATGTGGTCAGAGCAGTGGGCGGATGTGATAATGCGTGCAGCTGAATGCTGGACAGAGATTAAAGGACGGAGGTGAGAAAGAGGAAGCCCAGCCAAGAGGACGTTACAGTAATCAAGTCGTGAGATCACTAGGGCATGGACCAGGATCTTGGCAGTAGAGGCGGAGAGATATGGTCGGATTTTAGCAATATTGTACAAAAAGAATCTACAAGCCTTGGCTGTGGTCTGGATCTGAGGGATACACGACAGAGAAGAATCAAAGATGAAACCAAGACTGCGGGCTTGCTGGACTGGTTGAATACAAATGTCCACAGAGACAGAAAAGGAGTGTTGAAGGGTGGGCTTAGGAGGAAAGACAAGAAGCTCCGTCTTGGACATGTTGAGCTTCAAACGCCGATGGCGCATCCACTGTGAGACAGCTATGAGACATGATGAAACTTGCTGTTCAAGCCTTGGAGAAAGGTCAGGGGTGGAAAGATACAACTGGGTGTCATCGGCATACAGATGGTAGGAAAAACCAAAAGAGCTAATGAGTTTACCTAAGGACAGTGAGTAGAGGGAAAACAGAAGGGGACCCAGAACAGAGCCCTGGGGAACTCCAACAGATAAGGGAACAGGAGAAGAAGTCTGACCACCAACAACCACTGCAAAAGATCTGCCAGACAAATAAGATCGAAACCAGTCAAGAACAGAGTCTGAGAACCCAAGGTCAGAAAGTATATCAACTAGAAGAGAGTGATCAACAGTGTCAAAGGCTGCAGACAGATCAAGAAGGATGAGAACAGAGTAAAGGCCATTTGCCTTGGCCAGTAAAAGATCGTTTGAGATCTTGGTGAGAGCTGTCTCTGTAGAATGCCGTGGGTGGAAGCCAGACTGAAAGGGATCGAGGATGGAGTTGGCTTCAAGAAACTCAAGACAGCGAGAATAAACAACCCGTTCCAAAACCTTAGAAAGAAAGGGGAGAAGTGAAATTGGACGATAGCTAGACAAAGAGGAGGGGTCAAGAGAAGGTTTTTTTCAGAATAGGGGAAATGAGAGCATGTTTGAAGTCCAACGGGAAAGAGCCTGTAGAGAGAGAGAGAGAGATTGAAGATATGGAGAAGCAAGGGCAGAAAGGAGGGAGCTATAGAGATTAGAAGACAAGTAGGAATTGGATCAAGAGAACAGGTTGCAGGTTTGGAAGAGTTCAGAAGTGTAGAGAGTTCATCCAAAGAGGCAGGAGGAAACACAGAAAATTTGTTAGGCAAGGGCGATAGAAGATTATGTTTCTCTGGTTAAAGTTCTCCTGGACATAACCTGCACATTCTTGCAGATAGGTAAAGCTTCAGCTGAGCTCCTCTGCAAATCCTGGGTGACAGCCTTTTGGTCTTCTCAAGCTTAAGTCAAGAGTGTTAGATGATAACTCTGGAAATCAGGTTTCCAATCATTGCTCAGACATGGAAAAGCACTGGGTGATCTTGAGCAAGTCACAAACTCTTAACCTCAGAGGAAGGAAAACCACCTCTGAACAAATCCTGCCAAGAAAATGCAGTGAGTGGCTGGTCTTATGGTCATGATATGTTGGAAATGTCTTGACTGCACACCAGAAAGCATTTATAGAAATAGATTGATACATCAAGTAAACATGTTGAGAACTAAAACTAGGAGAATGCAACAATAACAACAGTGTTGAATACATAGCAACATAACAAATGGGTTAATATTTATTATATTTTTGCAATGAGAGAACCTGCTAATATGAAGTCGAAGGCTTTCATGGCCAGCAGCCATAGTTTTTTGTGGGTTTTTCGGGCTATGTGACCATGTTCTAGAAGAGTTTATTCCTGATCTTTCACCAGCCTCTGTGGCTGGCATCTTCAGAGAATGATACTTGCTAATACTTCTCATGTGAACATTCACAGCATTCTTAAAATGCTATAAATTTTACAAAAAGCAGAAAAGTGCACATGAAGCCCAACCATAGCTGCCTAGCATGAGTATAACAGTTTTTGTCTGTTTTGTAAGAATCATTTTATAAACATACTGTTTTAAATGAGCTTAGTATATAAATTTTCCATTATCACTACAATTTGCTACTTTTTGATAATTCAAGAAAATGTTGATAACAATTCTTCATTGTCATTTCAATTGCAGTACCTTTCAATGCCATATTTTTGCCTCACATTAACAATGGTGTTAAGAATAGCCATGGAAACATATTGATTAAAATACAGTAAGTGGATTGGGCAGGTGGATGTATTTCTTGTTAGGATGAATTTAATACTACCTAGCTGCACATGTTGCAGATACATCTTGTGCATATTAGCCCATTCTAATGTGTTCTCCATTCTTCTTCAGCTGCTGTTGTAGCAACCCAAGCAACCTTACTCTAAATTTAGCATGCCAGAGACCTCAAGGGTAAGAGCCGCTATTATTTAAACAGAATAATGAAGGCAAAGTGATATTCTTTTTCTCTGAGATTATATACATATGAGACAGAGAATGGGGGGAGGATTTAATATGAAGCTGTTCTTGCCAAGAAAACCCTGTGATAAAACCCTGCCTTAGGGTCTCCATAAGTCAGAAATAATGTGAAGGTACACAAGAACAACAACATTTGATAACATAATGATTTTTCCTGCATTTTACTATTTATTAAAAACCTATTATTAAAAAATATTACTAATCCAGTTACATTGAAATGTTAACCTGACTGTACTATGAGTGACCAGCAGGGCTGTCAGGAGCTCTGTAAATCAGTCCTCTATCCTCTCTCACAAAAGTGATCTATACATAAAGATGTGAAACAACATCAGGCTTTACAAGTGGTCAGCATGCTGCATATTTCAACCCTCCTCACAACCTCAAGAGGGTTGTGGTGAACAGAATAAATATTTATTTATATATTTGTTTGTTTAGAGCATATATACCCCATCCTTCTGCCAAAAAGCCACTCTTCGATGGCTTACAAATATCTAATTTGACCATTCCCTTTCCTCAAGCTTACAGGCTAAAAAGGCAGGAACCAGAAGGAAAAGGGAATGGCAGTGGAGGAGGGAATAGAGTCCAACAAATGCTGCTCCTGATCACTCCCTCAGAGGCCACAGCAATGGCAGTAGGGACGGAGAGAGGACCTTTCCTCTGCCTCTGCAATCAAGGCACAATGGTGATGTGCCAGGTGCTGTTCTCTCCTTCAGAAGATAAAGCAATGGCAGTTAACATGAAGGAGAGCCCTTGACGAGTCGCTGGAATCAAGACACCGTGATGTTATGCCTGGTTGCTGTTCTCTCCTTCAGAAGCAAGAAACAGCATTTGGTGTGGAGGGAGGGCCTTTCATCAGCCACTGGAATCAAAGCACAATGTTGATGTGCTGGCTGCTGTTATCTCCCTAAGAGAGAGATAATGCTAGGAGCCAGTCACAGTAAGGCAAGGCTGCAACCTGCATATCGGTATGTGGCTCACTTTTGTGTGGTCCCCAGAGATACCACAAGGGCCTTGCCCATCACCACAGCATACTCTGAACATCTATATCATATTTAATGAGAGCACCAGGTGCCACTCCTTATAACATCTGCTTTGCAACACAATAAGGCTTGATCACATGATATCACAAGCCTCTAAGTCTCAAGGCCTGGGATAGAGCTGACCTGGCAACCCTAGGCATGATTCTCCATTTAAATGATACTGGAGTGGGAATGGCTTTTTCTATGATCTGAAAAGCATTTTTATGAAACTGGAAGTACTCTTCAGTTCAGCTTCTGTTTTGTAAAAGTTGACAGCCACAGACCCTTGGTGTCTGGGATAGGGAATGGTGTGTACGTATAGACACTGGCCCCTCCCATTGTCTAAATCAGTTGTTCTCAAACTTTTTATCCTTGTGATCCCCTTTACACCTACATGTGAACATTGTGCCCTCACACTCATTGTAGTATATGAATAAAAATATTTTGCTTATTTAGTGTGCATTTTTTTCATTTGCACATTCATGTTTTACCATTTTATAAGGAAATAATATCATTCAAATTAGAACAGTTTTATTTAAGTAAATTCAATATTTAAGTCAACACATGCATAAATTTTACACTTAAAAAAAGGTTGGGAAGAGGAGGGATCAGGGCCTCCAAGTCTTGCACTCCCTCCACTTGAGCAACTCTGCCTCCATCCAGGGTCCTGCTCCACCATGTGAGAAAAACTGGCCTAAATGGAAAGAAGAAACATCAAGAAGTCCAATGAAATCATTAAGGGGTTACCTTGGTAAAGACAACAGTTTAGGAGTATCTAGTTTTAAAACTACTGTTGTGAAGGAATCAGAAGGAGAGAGAGAGGGTAATGAAGAGCAGCACTCAATTAATGTAGAAGATTAAGATTTGGGATGGAAGTCTCAGAATATAGAACCAAAAGGGCAAGAACACCATCACGCAGTGACATCACTGGGATTGGTGTGGTAACACATGCTGTCGCCCCCAGGCTTGGAGTAGCCAGGCCAGTGGTTCTGCAGGAGTAGCTTGGACCACTATGGAAGGAAAAGGCTCTTGTCTACTTGCTGCTGACAGCTGGTAGACTGGGCACCTGAAGGGGTTGTCTGTGTCCCAGTCGACCGGGATCCAGTCACCATTCGGTAAAGGGAGAGGCCTCCAGGAGTTCACTGTGGCATGTCACCAGCATCCTGGCTGGCATCCTCAACATCTCTGAGCAAGTAGTCCCAGTCCTTCCCAGGATGTTCATTCCCCAGGAGCCCTGGCCTACCTGCAGTCTTGAGGATGCAGTTGCTGAGAAAAGGAGAACTGTAAGAACCTTTCACATTTCTACCCATATGGCAGGAAGTGATGAGGAAGACTGATTTCTAATTCAGAAAGTGTCTTTTAAGAATAAGGATTTACAAATTCACCCATTCATGGATGACCAAAAATAAACTATATGAAGGACTTCAGTTCTGGGATATTTTATCGGTAGAATTCATAGTCTTAAGTAAATATGGCCCTGTACATACCTTTGGGAATGTCCGGAGTGGCGGTGGCCTAATTTCCTCCAGAGTGAAGCCACATCCGCCAAACCACACTGCTTCCCTCCACAGGAAAAAGAACCTGAGAAAAACGGGTTCTATTTGAGCCGCAGGAGCAGTGTAACAAGTGCACCACTGTAACATTGTGTTTACGTAACAATGGCAGCACCCATATACACAGGGAGCTACTATTGTTACGCCGCCTGTCCGTTCTAGGGTTAGGGATGTGTGATTGCTGCATAGTCCCTAACCCTAGAACCGGCACAGGTATGCCGCTTTATGGTGGTATGTACTGCACCTATATTATTTCAGTCTATATCTAACCTACTATTGCTCTGAGGTCTGTGGTTGGCTTGTTTGTTTTTTAATCCACAAAATTTTCTCTCTGATAGAAGGGAAGCAGATACACCCAGACACTTTACCACTGAAAATTCTTTGGTTTTCAGCTTTGGTAATCAAGAGCAGTCAAGAGCCTGATCTCACTGTGGGATGGCAAGATGAGAAGTGATGCTCACAGGATTACTCCTAAACACCTGCTACAGCCCATGACACTCTTATTTGTCCAACCAAGGCAATGAAGAGGATCAGTAGGCATCTGCAGTACATCTAGCACAAGTGTCTATAGCATGGAGAACTGAACACAGGAACTGATTGATCCCTTAGATCTAGCATTTATTGGAAACAGTTTGGAGCTGTCATCTGGGGATTTGGGATATATCAGCATGCAAATCACATCCATCTGTCTCTCCCCTCCATCCCATCTGAACCAGGAAATGCTATGCAGGTGTACACAGATGGTGTTTTATTATTCATCCACAGCAATGATCCTGATTATATTTATGATAAGGTAAGAAAAGCTTACTATATCTGGCAGTGGGGCACAAGCACATGCATAGTGGAAGGAAATCAGCACACAGGCATCCCAAGAACTTCAGTTGACACAAGACCAATGGTGATGAGTAGGCTTTCATAATTTGTTGCCTTGCAAAGTGTGAAAACTAGTGTGACAATTCTGCTTCTTAAGTATGCCTGCCTTGCCCATGTCCAACTAGAAGTTTGCAGACACTAGTATCCTGACCACACAGGAGCACTGAACAGTCTGTTAGCACCACATACTACAAGAGGCACTTCCCACCATAGCGACATAGACATTCTTGCAAACAAGCTAGTGAAATGTGGGCTAGACAAGGTAATTGTTACATGGATTTGTAATTGGTTGACTGGCCGAACCCAAAGGGTGCTCAACAATGGCTCTTTTTCATCCTGGAGAGAAGTGAGCAGTGGGGTCCCACAGGGGTCCGTCCTGGGCCCAGTGCTATTCAACATCTTTATCATTGACTTGGATGACAGAATTGGGAGCATACTTATAAAATTTGCAGATGACACCAAATTAGGAGGAGTAGCTAACACCTCAGAGGACAGGATCAAAATTCAAAATGATCTGAATAAACTAGAAAGTTGGGACACAGCTAACAAAATGACTTCAACAGGGAGAAATGTAAGGTACTACACTTAGGGCGGAAAAATGCACAGATATAGGATGGGGGAAGCATGGCTGAACGAGACTACGTGTGAAAGGGATCTGGGAGTCCAAGTAAACTACAAGTTGAACATGAGTCAACAGTGCGATGAGGCAGCTAACAAGGCCAATGTGATTTTAGGCTGCATGAGTTAAAGTATAGTATCTAGATCAAGGGAAGTATTAGTGCCACTATATTCTGCTTTGGTCAGGCCCCACCTGAAATATTGTGTCCAGTTCTGGGCACCACAATTTAAAAAGGATGTTGAAAAACTGGAACGTGTCCAAAGGAGGGCGACTAAAATGGTGAAAGGTCATGGAAACCATGTCCTATGAGGAACGACTTAGGGAGCTGGGGATGTTAGCCTGGAGAAGAGAAGGTTAAGAGGTGATATGATAGCCCTGTTTAAATACTTGAAGGAATGTCATACTGAGGAGGGAGCTGACTTGTTTTCAGCTGCTCCAGAGACTAGGACCCAGAGCAATGGATGCAAGCTACAGGAAAAGAGATTCCACCTCAACATTAGGAAGAACTTCCTGACAGTAAGGGCTGTTCGACAGTGGAACACTGTCGGAGTGTAGTGGAGTCTCCTTCCTTGGAGATCTTTAAGCAGAGGCTGGATGGCCATCTGTTGGGGATGTTTTGCTTGAGAGTTCCTGAATGGCAGGGGGTTGGACTGGATGGCCCTTGCGGTCTCTTCCAACTCTATGATTCTATGATTCTATTATTTTATTTTCACACCAAAGTATTTCTGACATACCAGTATGAAGACTCTGCATACAAATGGAGACATGTCACATGGAAAACAGCCGCCCTCTTAGTTTCAAACATGCTACAAGATCACTTTGCATACTGAGTTTCCAAACTAACATGGCTGGGTCTTTGAATTCTAGGCCTGTTATAGTTATCATATAAAGTCATAATAATAATAATTAATTAATAATTTGTTTTATTTATATACCGCTATTCCAAAGATCATAGCGGTGAACAGCAAGTAAGCTAATTAGCAAGTAAGCTAATTTGCCCCCAACAGTCTGGGTACTCATTTTAGCGACCTCGGAAGGATGCAAGCCTGAGTCGAGCTTGGGCCCTTTTGCTGGTCTTGAACTCGCAACCTTGTGGTTTTGAGTGAATGGCTGCAGTACAGGCATTTAACCACTGCGCCACAAGGGCTCCTTATGTTAAAGTACTATCATATGGATGTGTCTCTAATGGACACTGTCTAGGGAAAATGGACTAACAATGGTTTATCCATAATTATTTGTTTCTCTTTTCTAGTGTCAAGTATTGTGTGTCTGTATATGTGCCTTCAGGTTGCCTGTTGTGTTATGGTGACTCCATAAATTTCATAGTTTTCTTTCCTTAATTAATGCAAGTAATATTCAGAGGTGGTTTTGACAGTTTCTTCCTCTGCAATATAGCCTACTACCTTCAGCAAAAATAATTTGATCCTAGTGTACAATTTCAGTATTTTATTTCTTTACACATTATCAATTTTGTTTTCACAGGTAATGGTTAAAATAACATGACTTAACTTAATTACATAACATACTTAACTACTAGGAGAAGTCAAACAGATTGGTGCTTTCTGCACCGGCATTTGGGACGTCCAGAGGACGTCCCATTTTAAAAAAGGGGCGTCTCTTATAGACGCCCCTGGGCCTAGTACGGACTCTGTCCGTACAAGATGGCACCGGCCCTTCTACATGGCCGGCGCCATCTTTGCGTATCGGACGCTGAGCGTCCGTACGCGTTGCGTCCCTTGTGACGTAGCGAGTGCGCCCCTGGTGCCTCGCTACGTCGCAAATGCAACGGAAAAAGAAGCTCCATTTTGGAGCTTCTTTTTCGGTCCGCGCGGGAGTCGGGCCGTCTGAAGGCTTCGGCTCCCCCACTGACCTACCGGCGGCGGCGGCAGAGCGCCGCAAAGTGGCGGTATGTACCCCGCCAATATATAACAGTCCTGCTGGAGTAACAGCAATAGCTACAAAATGGACCTTAAACTAGTAGCCATATAAAGGGGCAAATTTCAGCACACCACTACAGATTTGTAATAGAAATACAGCAGCATGAAAAAGGACAGATATACAGACTGCTATACATTTTTCTTTTCTGACTACAAAAATTGTACACACATATTCTCATTCTCTCTCTCTTTCTTTGTGAGTATGTGTGTGTGTGAAAGAATGCGAATGCGCACATTCAAGAAACACCTCTTATTTGGACTAAAAAAATTATTTAATAGTTGCATCATTTGTTTCTATGACAACCTATGTTCTATCATTTTTTTCTAGCTAATAGGTAACTTGGTAATTTAGCCTTAATACCATTCTTGTACCAAAACATTTTCCCTTAATCTACCATAAGACATTTTACTCTCATCTTTTTGGTCTTCATGCTATAGACAGAGATATCATTTGCCCTTCTATCTTGGTAACAATTTGTTCAGGTTTGATTGCTCTTCTAGCCTTTTGCTGAGTCTGACAGTAGCATGTCATCAAATTCTTATTTTCCCAGTTATAATACGCACAAACTACAAAATGGTACCATTCCTCACCATGCCTCTGATTCTTGAGCATCACCATCACTTCTGATGGTTCTATTTTCACTCAGCTTTTCTGTTCCAATTATTTTCATTTGAACACAGGCTTATCCAAAGCTTATGCAATTGTTCTAGTGGCAAAATAATACTAATACCTGTTCACAGACAGTTCCAAGAGATTACAACCGAAAGGTTGGATAAAGTATTCACCAGCTTAATTTTATGTTGTCATAAAATTACTTTTTTTTTCTTTTGTGCTTGAGCTCTCTCTTTCTTTATGTACGTGGATACCTACTGTTTAAGCCAGGGATGGAAACTATCACAGAAACAGAGTGCATCTGGGTTTTTAGAATGGCTGGAGGGACATACATATACACACTCACACACAATTTTAATTACTTTCTTCTAATAAATTAATTATATTTCTTTCATTAAACATAGTAAAACATAGTAATTTTATAAATTTCAATATCATATGATATTTTAATTGTCTCTCATGCTGACTGACTTCTCTCACTGAATTTAATAACTGCTAATTCCTTAATATTCACACAAGTTGGCTGCTACTTATCATGGAACTTTGTGGTTGGTTGTTGCTTGGTGGATAGATAGCTTTCAGCAGTAGAGACCAGGAGTTAGCATATTATCATACAGAGAGATTAGTACAGGAGCAAAGCGGATTGCTCCCATCCTATTCACACAATATGGGCAAAGATTATCACGCCCAGTGTGCTTCTCCCATTCTTCTCCTGTCCGTTAAGTGTAATGGACCTGTCATTGGTCTTAACGGGAGTTTCCGTTAATACCAAATGACGGGTCCATTACACTTCACAGATGGGCAAAGAACAGGAGAAACATGTGAGGTGTGATAATCTTTGCTCCAATTGCACAAATGGGATGGGATAAGGACAGGAGCAATCTGCTTTGCTCCCGCCTTTACCCTGAGTGTGATAATTTCCTAAATCTTTGAAATGAGGAAATAAACTGACAAGTCTTCCTTCTTTCCCCAGCAGGCCTCTCCATTTCCCTTAAACATTATGCCACCTGAACTGAACTATTTCTCTTGACCAAAGGTGGGGAGCTTTTGGCCCTCTGTTTGCTATCAGACTTCATCATTGTAACATTGTCAGATGAAAATGGTAGACAGTTCTTGTACTTTTTAATGATTATACAGAAAAGGGAATTTCAGCAAGAGTTACTTATCACACAATTAAGTACATCTGTTAAAATTACCTCTTCTACACAACCATTAAATATACAGGAGCCATGTCCAGTTTTCACTATGGCAACTCTAACTCCATGTCCCATCGGCACCAGCCAGTGTGGTCATGGATGATGGGAGCTATAGTCTAAAATTATCTCAAGTCAACAGGCTCCCAAAAGTATTAATTCAAGTTTCACTTTGTCATACATCCAGTGGTTCAGACAATTGTGTCAGCTCTCTGTGATAAATGTGGTTACAGAGCATCTCCCTGAACCGCAGCACCATGCTGGATTAACTCTTTCCCTTTCAAAAGATGGCAGTTTTCATTGGTCCAATTGTTTTGACAAGTCTCTGCATCATCATTGATTTCAGTGGTCCTGTTTTGTCAGTGGGAGAAGAAATTGGCAGAGGTGGTGAACTAAAGAATCTGTGGGCCATGTGTTGCCTTCTCTTTCTGTACAGAGATGCATCATTAAATGTCAATGTTAGTTTAACCCTAATGGTTAGAAGAATGTGGGAGTTGTAGTCCAAAAAAGAAAATTTCCAAGCTCTTGTATGAGGCTTCCTAGCAATAACAATCAGATTTATCCTCTGTGCCCCTACCAAGTGTTTTACCAGGAGCTAAACATGTGAACAGAAAAAGGGAGAGCTGAGGCAGTGACAAAGGGGAAGAGATAGCAAGAAACCCAGAAAGGGATGATCAGCTAGGAAGACAGAGCAGAGACCCATATCTTCCTTAGATCTCAAGATGAATCCAACATCTATCTCCTCTAATCATCCAAGTTGTGCTCCTGTTTTTTAAAAATAATATTTTTATTCAACATTTTCCCACCATTATTTATATTTTTAGATATCCCATATCATGTCGTTATATGCTCTGTTACATAGGCCCAGAACAGACCGCTGGTTTCAAGTGACCTGGGGCCAATTTTAATGTTCCGGAGCGCGCAGCATCCGCTGTCCATATGTAGTGTGCAAGCGCGGTGCTGTATCCACACCTCTGGGTGCCACACTTGCGTCATGGATGCATCACAGTGCGCCAATGGCTCACTGATAACATCATCCCTGCACACCAAAAAGAATCCATTTTCTCTGGGTTCTTTTTGATCTGAAGGGATGCTGCGCAGCTTGGCTGCTAAGGGGTCCCTCCCGAGCGAAACTGGGTGCCTTCAACCCGTCCCTTTGGGGCAATCTGGAGAGCCCCGTAGTTACTTCCAGTTCATTTCTTCTTTTCTGCATAGTGTTTCTATACTTGTTTTCTTACATGCTTTCCCGTTCTTCCATTTCTTCTTTATCTTATTTTCCTATATCCTTTAACAGATTAGTCATTGCCTTTTTACATTTGTTCAAATGAACCTTACTTCCTCTCTTATACCCTTGTTTCATTTACTTAACTTGTCTGTTTTTACTCTCCAATCTTTTCCTTTCTGTCTTTAATCCCTTACATTGGTACTTTTATTTTTTCTCTCCTTCCTTTATTACTGCCTTCTTACTTTTCCTTTCTACTTTATCCCCATCTTAGACCTTCTTATTCTTCTCAAACTTTCTTTTAAACTTTCCTTTGTTCTCTCCTTCCTCTCCCTTTCTACATCTCTTTTACCCTTCTCCTATATCCCTTCTATCCTTTTACTCCTTCCTACCCACTCCCTTTAATCCTCCTTTCTTCCTCTCTCCTCTGTTTCTTCTTGCCTCTCTTTATGCCCTTTCTTGCTCTTTTGTACTTCCTTTACACTTCTCATTGTCTCTCTCACACCACCTTCACTTACTTTATCTTTCTCTTTTATATTTCTCCTATTTTTCTCTTCTTCTATTTATTTCTTCTTTTTCTCATCCTGTCTTTATTTCCTTACTGTCACACACTTTCTCCTCCTCTGTTTTTTAAGAAGACATATATAGCTTTCTTTTTTCCTCCTTATGT
>NC_056522.1:281952340-281955978 GCF_019175285.1 Sceloporus undulatus | reverse complement strand
TGAGAAAATCACAGCCTGCTATGTAAACAAGTAAAGACTTTTCTATTCTGACAGCTGTTTGATGAGCAAATATATAAGACCCATCTTACACAATGCACTGGATATAGCAAGTACATTTCTATAACACTTATCAGCATACTTAAGCACTCCCTGAGCAGTTTACAATGTGTAAGCTAATTGCCCCCCAAAAGCTGGGTACTCATTTTAGCCACCTACAGAAGGATGCCAGGCTGAGACAATCCTGGAGCCCAGCCTGAGATCAAACTCACAACCTCATGGCTGTGAATGGCTGCAGTACCGGCATTTAACCACTGCACCACCAAGGCTCCCTAATTATTGCTAATTATCGTGCTGGGGTGTATGTTTATGTGTGTTTTAATGATGTATGGTTTAATCTCATTTTAATATTTTTGATTGTTTAATCTTGTTTTAACTTTTGTGTTTCTTGTATTTTTAACAATGGGGCTAACCAGACCTGCAAGAAAAGCCGGCATCAGGGAGGAGTGGGATGTTGGTGACTGCTTGCCACACACTGCATGCCCTGACTCTGCCCCGATGCCGGCATTACACCAATTCTTTGGCACAGTGTTTAGATGCACTCTGCCAAAGAAACCCAGAAACGTCACAGCTGCTGCAGCAAGGGCAGCGTTTAGCCACTTTAAAAAGGAGCAGCACTTTGCTGGTTTTTTTAGAACTTGCAAAGCATGGGACTGGGCCCATGGCATGCTGTTGCTAAGGCCCCGATCTGGCGTTGAAAGGGGAAGTGGGAAGTTGCTCTATTGGGGCCATCTGTTCAGCCCCAATGTCTCTTTTAAATGTTCTAAGCCACTTTGAATCCTGATATGGAGAAAAGATGAGAAAGAAGAAATTATGATGTTTATTATTTTGAGCCATAATTTTAATCCTCTTTAAGTATCTTCCCTATGTAGTATCACCACATTTTAGCTTGTCAGCTCTTAGACTTTGTTAATATGTGTATATGTTCTTTTCTATTGTTCTAATATAGAGGTATCTTATTGTAATGCTGGAAATGTTAATTATAACACCAGTTTTTTAAACTGTGATTTAAAGGGGGGAAAATAACAGTGTAAAAACTTAATAGATATGTCTCCAGAAAGATATGTGAACTTATTTCTGCCAGAACAGTATTTCTGATGGTGTTAACCTGCAATGGGTGCTTAGACAGGGTGTTTTGGAGGTGGGGAAGGGCAGAAGCTGCTTTGAATCTGTTGATTTCAAATTCTCTGTATTCCCTCAAGGTGGCCCCAGGAGCAGAACCACATATCCATGCCAACCTCAGGACTTTTATATAAGTAATGCATTCTCTCTTCCACTGATTTCAAGAGGAAGAAAAATAATTAAAGCAATGAGGAGCCACTTTATTGTCATCACCCATGCTGCCTACCTGTAGTCAAACAAGGCTGCAGCAGATCTATTTGCTGGGATAACTTAAGCTTTCTCTGACAGATGATGGTTTTAAGAGGAGGATTAAACAATTCGTAGAAGATATGGGTCAGTGGCAGTAAGCTGCAATAGCTAAATGGTAAAGCTTTGGAAAATTACTTTTTTTGAACTTCAGCTCCCAGCATCCCCCATCAACCATCAGTAGAACCCATGCTAACTGGGCCATTCTGAACATTGTAGTCCCAAAAGGTAACTTTTTTGAATAATTTAGAGTAATCTCATGTCCAGAAGCTATCAACATCTGTATATCAGAAATAAGAATAACTAGGGACCTCTCTTAATCTTTTACACTCTGCTGTCAAAATTCCCAAAATTTACACCTACCACTGTTGAAAACAAATGCAGGACTAGTTGTAGAGGTTGGGAAAGTTACTTTTTTGGATTATAACTCCCCCAAAAGTAATTTCCCATGGTTTGGGGTTGGATTCATTGGTCAGAGTGAGCAGGTCTCACTTTTGTTCTTATCCTAAGCTCTCCTTCTTTAGAAGTAAATGTATTTGAAATCAGTAAGACTTGCTGTTCAAACAGCATACTTTAAAATCAGGGTGCCAGCCCAGGCATTTCCTTCTGAAGCTGATTATCTGCCCTACTTTCCCAGGGCTTTCGGCCTAACTGGATGTAATTGCAGCCCCCTTGGGGGAAGCAGCATCTGTTAAGGAAACACAGCTTATCACAGAAGCATTTTGTAACAGTATTTTCTCACAACTCCCAATGCAGAAGACATCATGCCGAGTTAAAAGGGCTGAGGTGGGGAGGAATGAGAGACATATAACACACACACACACACACACACGGCAAAGCACAGATGACGTCAAGAAACAAAACATAATTAAACTTACTCTGGAATCTATGCCATTGATGCATTGATGATCCATATAAGCAGGATTACTTATATTCTTAAAATAGAATCATAGTGCTTGGAAAGGAAAGCAAAACCGACTTCAAAACTCGGTTTAAAAATGCAGGTCCTGTTATAGCTTTTGTATTAATTTTAATATAAAATTCATAAGCGTATACTATTTTAGGATATTTTGTTTTGGTACACAGAACAAGAACAAACATATGGATGTGTTAAGCATAGAATAAACTAACAAGGATTTCCCCCTCCTTTGGCCCTGTAGTTTTTCTATGGGAGAAAAGGAAGGAAGGAAGGAAGGAGAGAGGGGAGGAGGGAGAGGGAAAAGAAAAACAGTATTTCTAGTGAGAATTCAGTAACTCAGGTGCTGTCCATGCTGCAGAAATAATACAGTTTGACACCACTTTAACTGCCACAACTCAATGCTATGGAATTCTGAGAACTGTAGTTGTGTGAGACCTTTAACCTTCTCTGTTAGAAAGTGCTGGAGCCACAATAAACTACAGATCCCAGGAATTCATAGCATTAAGCCATGATAGTTAAAGCAGTGTCAAACTGGATTATTTCTGCAGTGTGGATGCAGTTTCAGAAATACCAGCTTTCATTTGAAAGGCAAGGACAGGTTGCATCTATTACTGAATCATGGCACTGAAAAGGGAAGGAATCTTCCAGGTGCTTTGGGCTTCAACACCCAGCAATCCCAAATAGCATGGTGACAAAAGTTAGGAGTTGATGTTGAAAAAAACAAAACATTTGGAAGGTACTGGGTTAAACATTATGAAGGACTGATGAAAGATTGTGAAAGTAAACAGAAGTGCTGGGGCAATTCACCTCAGAGATTTACACTCTTTTTTAAAAAAAATATTTTGATTAGAGAGTTACACACTTTAAGACGAGGGAGAAGTTCAATCCTGCTACTTCTAATTCTGAGAGGCCTTTGAGGACCCAACTCTAACTCTTGGCATTAACCAGCCAGACTCCTGCAGTTGTCCTCCTCTGCCCTACCCTGCAGAGAAATTCACTTCATTGTGTGTACAACTCAAACACTGGAGTCCTAGGACTGTGTCTAGTGCTGTCCATCCAATCGTGGAAAGGAAACTGCTAAAAACTTTCCTCTTCCGCCAAGCTTTCCCCCAATGAGCTTGAGTTGTATTATTCTGTTGTTTTATTGATTTGGTATTTTGTGGGAATTGATGTCTTTATATGGTCTTAGATGTTGATATTGATGTTTTTATCGTTATTCTTCTTGTTTTAATGTTGTTTTTAACTGTACACCGCTATGATCTTGTATAAGGAATAGCGGTATATAAGAATAAAC